>NC_051064.1:123080616-123245075 GCF_004664715.2 Peromyscus leucopus | reverse complement strand
GTACATGAAGAGCCTGAGGCTCACACAAGCAAAGGCTAAAAGTGAAAACCAACTCCCCTGCTTCTCAGATCCTGACAGAGTGACCTGTGCTGCTTTACAAACACTTAGAGCTTAAAGAGCCTGCACCCCAAATGGACACCTGGTGTGACAGGAGTCACTGTGGACAAATAGTGAGCTGCCCACCTTGTCACTCAAACAAGTACACAGAGGGCAAAATGAAGGGGGCAGGTAACTGTTCTCAACTGTGGTGAAAGTGCCCCACTCCTGCTGGGTGCAATTCTCTCTCTAAGAACCAGCCTGCTGTGTCTCTGTCCACAGAGTCTGTTCTTCATTAAAACTCTAATGTCAGTTCTGCTCTGGTGAATCTTTACCCTGCACCACAGACATTCCAGAACAACACAGCTCTGCTCAGTGACAGCCTGAGTGCTGGAGAGAGCAGCATCCATCTCACATCCTCTGTGAGCCTGGCTCCAGCCCTGGGGTCTGAAGCAGCCTTGCAAGACCTGTCCAGATTCCCTGACTGTCATTCCTCTCTGTGGTTTTCCTAACCCATTCCAAAATGATCAGCCTCAACCTGCTTCTGTCAAGATGGAAACAGGTCTTCACATGGCTAGTCCAATAATCAGTTCCCAGACTGCTCCTGACGGACCCTCTACCTGTGGTCTATTGACCTCCTGTCTTCCTTTTGCTGTTGTTGGTTGGATTTTTGTTGTTGTTTGTTTTTGAGTTGGGCTATCACTGCAGAAGGTGCAGGAACTCACTAGAATCTCACTACTGGCCTTGAACTTGCAGCCATCTACCTCCCTTTGCTCCCCAGCCCTGGGACTGCAGGTGTCAGCCCTCACTCTTGACTTGTTTCCTTCTTCAGAGAACGTTTTCTTCACTGACTTCAGGACACTGACCTCTCCTGACCTCCTCCACCCTCAGGATGTTCCCTCATGTCTCTCCTGGGCTGTTTCCTCACTGTCAGCTCCACCTCCAGAGCTGAGGTGTCCCCACTCCTGGCACAGTCACTCCTGGGGTGACCTTACCCCAGGACAGGACTTGAAATTCAAGCCAGAGGACAATGGCTCTGAACTAAATTCCCAACCTTGAAAACACCTCTGTAACACCTCCCAGATATCCGTTTGAAAAGGGCAACAGATTTACTAAATCAAAAGCTGGGTGTGCATCACATTCCTTTAATCCCAGCACTCCAGAGGTGGGACAGGGGAATCCTGAGGTCAGAGTCAGTCTGGATTACATCTGAGCCTGGTTTTGAAACTAAGTGCTACTAATTCTAAAAGGAAAAAAAAGAGCAAGGCATTGTGGCATATTTTTTGTAACTACAAACTTGGAAAAAAGGACATCAGGAGTTCAAGGTCACCTTAGGGACCCTTGACGAGAGACTTCTGCAATCCCAGCACTCAGAACATGAAGGCAACAGGATCTCGACAGATTTGGGCCTATCCTGGACTACATAGTGAGCTCCAAGACAGCCTTGGCTAGATAGTGGCACCCTGTCTTAAAATAAATACTGAAACATAATACAATAAAGAGAAAAGAATGGGGGGAAAGGTCATCCTTGGCTAAAAATCAAATTAAGGACAACCTGGGCTACATGAGACTCTGTCTCCAAAAATCAAATTAGCCAGGCATAGTAACACATGACTGTATCCCAGCACTTGGGAGGAGGAGGCTGCAAGCTGCAGGAAAATGGAATGGAATCCAGCTACTATCACAAAAGCTACTACTTGGAAAAGTCAACATCTTCTCCAAAGGTCAAGCCATGGCTTAAGAAGTCTTGATGATATTTAGCTTTTGTATATATACTAGCTAGTTCCTAAAATGGTTTTCTTGTGTGCTTCCAAGAACTCCTAACAGTGTATTTATCTAAAATGCCTATCAAGCATCCAAGGCCAAACGAAACAACACCTGTCTCCTAGGTCAGGTGGATAGCTTTATTTCCTGTGCAATTTAGGATGAGACCCTCCTTTCTTATACAACCTTACTAATAGACTCCTAACTTCTTACCTAACCACTTCTAGGAATGTAGACTGAGCATATACATCCCCTTGTTGATATACTAACCGATCATTAGCTCTCTATTGACCTCCTCCTTTACCATTCTGCTTTTGGGTTGTAAAAGAAAGCCTGGTGGTCACTGCTTGAGGAAAATTCTTACCTGCCTTTATGACCCTGTAAGAATTCAAGCCTGGTGACCTTGCTCTGTGAGAGGATTGCTATTGCTTGGGTTTATAACTGGATTCCTGAGAGACTTGGGGAGAACTGAGAGAGTCAGAGAACTGAGAGGAAGAAGGAGGATTTTTCTAGAGAACTTGAGGACAAGACAGAGGAAAGAGAACAGAAGAACTAGACGGGTAAGAACTGGAGAGAAATGGAAAAGATGGGAAGAACTAGATTGAAGGGCTAAAAGAGAGTACTAGAGGAACAAGATGGAAGATGAGGAAGAGCCAGATGGGAAAGAACACGCTGAGAAAGAACAAGAACAAGAGCTGATATGGGAAAGAACTAGATGGATGAGAACCTAGATGGGGCAGAACTAGATGAAGGAATTAAGATGGAACCTAGAGGGGACAGCAGATAAATGTAGAGAGAAATCAGGCAAGAAAGGAGCTAGGCATGAGAGCAGAATAGAAGCTGTGTAGAGAGAGAACTGACTCAGAGAATAAAGTGTATGGACTAAGGAGTTTCGTGTACATAGATTCATTTCGTTACATCAAAGATTAATTATCAGCTAGTTGTAGATTCTTCCCGGACCCTGGGAGGAGACTATTGAGAGGCTGGACCCCCATAGTCCCTGATATGTACAGGTAAGAGGAACAGAAGACCAAGGTTATCCTTAACTACATAGAACATTCTAGGTTTCAATGCACTGTAGGGGATTAAAGAAGCCAGTACACAAGGCTCCATCGTGCTGGAATGGGTAAAGACACCTGCTGCCAAGACAATGACCTGAGTTCCATCCCTGGGACCCACATAGGAGAAGGAGAGAGCTGACTCCCAAAAATTGTCCTCAGACCTCCACATGTGGTGACTTCTGCACACACACACACACACACACACACACACACACACACACACACAAACTCAGACACACACACATGCAAAATTAAATTAAATTAAAAAAACGAATTTAAAAGCCAAAACTAACAAAAAAAAACTACAAACAACAATAAAGACCCTTAAATTAAGTAGGGCCAAAAACTGAATCCAATTTTAGTTTGTTTCTGACAGGGTCTGACGATGTGTGTCACCTTGACCTCAAACTAGGATCGTCCTGTTCTGTCTCCTGAATGCAGGGATTCCTGGCTTGTGCTACTTTGTTTGGTTTAAAGGAATGATCTCTCTCTCTCTCTCTCTCTCTCTCTCTCTCTCTCTCTCTCTCTCTCTCTCTCTCTCTCTCTCTCTCTCTCTCTCTCTCTCAAGACAGCATAAACCCAGCAGTGAATAGCTCTTCCCCAGCTCTCACCAGAGACACCTGGCTCCCTCCCTTCCAGTGCACAGCAGTCCCCAAACCCAAAACCTTTGGAAAGGCAAGAGCTGCAGCATCTCTATCCTTGAGCCTTCCAGCTGTGGCTTTGCAGATGTGAACCCAGATGGGGAAAGGAAGAGGGCTGCCTGCCCTGTGCCAATCCACTTTTCACTCACCGTTGTTATACCAGAGAAAAAGACCTATTGGCCGTTGTTCTGACTGGTGAACCAGAACCCCCAGCTCCCAGGACAGAAGACAGACAGCCAGGACACACCAGGAACCATGGAACACCATCTTAGCTCAGTGACACCAACAACTGCTTGAGTTCCTGGACAGCAATCAGGGTGCCTGCAGGGACCTAGGTGACCACGCCCCTGCTGGCTGACACAGCCTGAGCATTCGCTGCACAAACCATTGCTAACACATATTTGTCAGGATTTACTACAGACCAGAAGCTGCTCTTCTGTTTTTTAATCCATCTTACACAATATTCCCATTTCATATGTAAGGACATGGAGGTGACAATTTTGGTGTCATTAAGGAATTGAACTGTGCCTCCTCTCTCTGTTCTGTCTTAGCAGACAAGAGCTGTCTGTTCTTTGACAACTGTCCTGTGGTGATGTATTGTGTCCCCCAATATATTGTGCACCCTAATAAAGTTTATCTGAGCATCAGAGGAAAATGCCTGCCACTATACTAAACATAGAGGTCAGGCAATGGTAGCACATGCCTCTAATCTTGTTACTCAGAGGCAGGGATATGTCTGAATCTCTGTGAGTTTAAGGAAATACCAGGAACCGAGCCAGGCATGGTGACAAAAGCCTTTAATTACAGCTCTAACCGTAGAGATCCAGAGGTCTGTACAGACAGACAGGAAGTGATATAGCTGAGAGAGAGAGGAAGTGAGATTCAGACAGAAAGGCACGGGTATGCAGGAAGTAGGTCTCTTTGACTGAGGATCTCCAAGTGGTTAAGAATGTGGCTGGCTTCTTCCTGCTATTCTGATCTCTCAGATACACTTTATTTTGTGCACAATATATTGGGGGACACAATACATCACCACACAGTCAAACTTACTTGGGAATGATTTTGTTCCTACTTAATTTGTACCCTTCCAAATAGAGAACTAAAATTTTTCCCTCCAACCCTAGGATGCTTTCATCCAAAGTAAACCTTGAGGTCAGGGCAGCTACATTGCCATCATTGGGAATCTTCCTTATAAAGAGCTCCTGGGACATCACTCCAGACAATCATGTGTCCCTTGTTCCCCTACATACCTACAAACCTAGATCTCACATATTCCAGAAACCTCAGATGACCAAGAGGTGACTAAATGTTAATTTGGCCACTCCTCATTCTAGGACCTGGGCTCCTTATCTTTACCTCACATTGACCCCATGTTGTGTCCCCACATCTGGGAACCCTGTCCTTTGCCCGTCTACCTCTGACAGGCAGCCCCCTGCCCAGCCAGCACCTCTTCCTAGACTCTACCAGCTGGACCACCCACCACCCAGCCCTGTACTGGGTGTCTCTCATTGTCTCTCTCAAGCATCCTCCACAGAGCTCTGACAGCTGGATGTTCCTCCTCAGTCTCACTACAAGCTTTTCTGTCAGGCAGATTACCACAGACCTCTGCTGGGTCGGCCTGTCTACCCAAATCTAAAAGTCCACAGTTTTCCCTGCTCACCAGTCTGCCTGGGTTTCCCCAATGAGACTCCACCTAACCGACTTCTCCCCAGCACATGCTCTGTCTCTGACCTCACAGATGCCTTAAACTTCCCCCAATGTTCATTCCTTGTTCTTCAGGCTATTGACCTCCTACAGCTCATTCACTCTGCTGCTATCATTCCCATCCTGGCCCCTCACAGCTCTCAAGTACACAGAACCTCTCAACAGCTCTATGGAATCTGCTCTACATCCCCTCTGGGGGACACCTCTTTGCCCAGACTGCTCTCTCCTCTAAATCCCTTCTTTGAATCTCATCCTCCTTCTAAAACTCCTCCCTCAATGCCTTTGTGAAAAATCTAGCCTGGACCAGGTGTAGTGGTTCACACACCCTTAATCGCAGCAATGGAAGACACAGGTAGGTGGATCTCTGAGTATCAGGCCAGCCTGGTCTACATAGTGAAATCCAGGACAGCCAGGGCTATAGAGTAACCTTGTCTCAAAAACCAAACACAATATAACAAACAAACAAAGAAAACAGATACACGGGGAAGGCATAGCTGAGTGGTAGAGTGCTTGCCTAGCATGTGTGAGGCCCTGAGTTCAGTCCCCAGGACTGGAAAGAAATGAATATCTGAGAAAAGTTAGAACAACTTGCATTTTAGCCAGAAAAGCAGGACACTTAAGCTTGGGGTATTGAGATGGCTCAACAGTTCAGAGCACCTGCTGCTCTTGCAGAAGACCCAAGTTTGGTTCCCAGTGCACACATGGAGTTTATAACCATCCATAACTCCAGTTCCAGGGACTCAGACATCTTCTGGCCTCTGCTGGAATCAGGCACACGTGCAGTGCATTTACATCTATGCAGGCAAAACACTCACACACATAAAAATAAACAAATGTTTTAAAACAAGGTCATAATGATAACAACAAAACCTTGGGGCTAAGGAAGGCTGGGCATGGTGGAGAAGGCTCATAAGTCCAACCCAGTTTTCACCTAACAGAGAAACCACAGCCTCTCAAGCCTTGGCTCATTAGTATTCCTTCCTTTTACCCTCTACTTGTAATATACAAACTTTGCATGCAAAGTTGAGTTTAATCACTGAATGGAATGGAATTTCACATGGGAATGGAATAGATTTATTTTCTTTAGATGCCCAGAATAATTTCCCCTTCTTTACACTGTTAGAGATTGTTCCCATAGGAGACACAGAGCTAAATTCCAACTTGATGTGAAGTTATGGCAGAATGTATACATTTACATAGGTATGACCCTACATTTATTTATCCCATGCTTTCTTGACTTATAACACACAGGTCATGTGATATAAAACCTTAACTGAATCCTGGAAACCTGAAAGAGCCAGAAACTCCCTCTGTGTTTCTAAACTGAAATCTCTTTCCCTTCAAGTCCCCCATGGCTGTCTGTGACCACAATGCTCTAGCTCTCCTACTAAAGCCCTGCTGAAGGTTACTGTGCCTTTCCTCGCTACTGAACCCGCTGTGTCTTAGAAGAGGAGAGATGGACCAGCCATGCAGATCCAGAGGAAGAGCGGTCTGGGCTGAAAAACTGAGGGCATCCTGGGATTCTATATGGTGAACTCATGAGTAAGAATGGTGATCCTTCCATCCTTCCCTCCTTCCATCCTTCCCTCCTTCCATCCTTCCCTCCTTCCATCCTTCCTCCTTCCATCCTTCCTTCCTTCTCTCCTTCAATCCTTCCTCCTTCCTCCCTTCCTGATACAACAAGTTGCTATGTAAGGGCTTTGAACTCGTACATTTCTTGCTTCTGTCTTCTGAGTGTTTCTATTATAGGTGTGACCACAATGCCTGACCAGAGAGACATTTTCTTTTTAAATTAATTATAGTATATAATTTTTATGTGTCTGGAGTTTGATTGCATGTATGTCTGTACATCGCATGCATACCTAGTGTCCATGGAGGCCAGAAGAGGGTGTCAGACCAGCTTGAACTCAGTTCCAGACAGTCATGAGCCCCTGGTTGGGTGCTGAGAGTTAATTGTTTATTTATTTAATTCTATGACTTCAGCAAGAGCAGCCAGTGCTCTTGACTAAGAAGCAATCTCTCTAGCCTGAAATTAAATTTTTTAAGATTTAAATTATTTATCAAATATGTATGTGAGGGAAGGATTGCCTGTGAGTACAGGATCCTGTGGAGGACAGAAGAGGGCGTCAGATCCCCAGGAGCTGGAATTGCAGGCAGTTGTGAGCCAACTGAGGAGAGTGCTGGGGTCTGAACTCAAGTCCTGGAGAAGAACAGTGTGTGCCCTTAACTGCTAAATCACCTCTGAGACCCTAACATTAATATGTATTATTTTCATTTACTCTGTATGTGTGTGTGTGTGTTCACACCCACACTGTGCTGTGCACTTCTGTTTGTCTGTTCTGGAAGGTGATACCTCTGTGTTATGAAAGAACAGGATGACTTTCTTATTTTTCTGTATTCCAGACAGGGTTTTTCTGTGTAGCCCTGCTGTCCTGGAACTTGCTCTGTAGACCAGGCTGGCATTGACCCCAGAGAACAACTTGCTTCTTCCTGAGAGCTGAGATTAAAGGCATGTACCACCATGATCTGGCTTTTTAAAAATTTTTCATTTGTTTTTTTTTCTTGCTTTTGGTTTTCGAGACAGGGTTTCTCTGTGTAGCTTTGTGCCTTTCCTGGACTCACTTGGTAGCCCAGGCTGGCCTCGAACTCACAGAGATCCGCCTGGCTCTGCCTCCCGAGTGCTGGGATTAAAGGCGTGCGCCACCACCGCCCGGCAAATTTTTCATTTGTTTTAAGACAGGTTGCTTTGTGTAGTCCTGGCCATCCTGAGACTTGCTATGTAGACCAGGCTGGCCTTGAACTCACAGGGATCTCCTGGCCTCTGCCTTCTGCGTGCTGGGATTAAGGGTGTGTCGTCCTGACTCGCCTTCACCACTTCTTCCTATATAAAGCCAGTGTTGCAGATCCCACTGTACCGTGCACACATCCTACTTAACAGATTCTTTTTAACGTTTTTAATGTTTTTCAAGAAAATAATTTTGAGTAGGTAATTGATACCTTGAATCTAGAAGAAGAGAAAACACTGTGCACAGAACACACACGTACTGAAGAGGGGACACGAGTGACAAGAGTCTCTGGCTATAAACCAGATTGCAGCCTGGATAAGAAGAAGCCAGGTTCCCACATCTCTCTGCTGCACCCAAGACATGCCCTCCATGACAGTCTGGATCCCTGACTGGATCTCTAATAAGACACCTTCCTCCTGCTCTCACTAGCTAAAGCTTCCTCCTCTGTAATTTCATCTTTACCCATAAAATCCTCGCTTTCCTTCAAGATCCAGAACAAACACCACCTGTCCATGACTAGCCCTGGATGAAAATCAAGTCTCCATTCCCAGTCCCAACACAAGGCAGAGTCCTGTCTTCCTTCCACAAGCCTCTTCTTCCATGAAGCACAGTGCTGAAGAGCTGCTGTCTCTGTGGACCTCACCTAATTTCTCACAAGGACACACACGCTGAAATAGAATCTGCTTAGTGGTTAAGGCAGCTGCAGCCAAGCATGAAGTCCTGAGTTCAATTCCTGGAAGTGAGTTTTGAGAAGCCAGGAGGGTGAGAAGCTAGGGTGTCTGTTAGAGGATGGGGTTCCTAGCTCTAACAGAGATGGTGATCCTCTCCTGGAGAGAAGGGTTGAGCACAGGGAAGAAGAGGGAGTCCCAAAGACTCATCCAGACAGGATACACACTCATCACCTCACAGGTCAGAGCATGGCCTTGGGTGGTTGGCTGACTGTAAGGGGAAAATCACCTTCATTTTGTTCTGGGGTTAATTGGGGGAAGAAAGAGTGGAGGGGATGGAGGTTTAGGGGAGGGAGGGAGAGAAAAAAGAAGGCAAGGTGCATTAACAAGTGAGCAGTTGGAGATACAAGCCCAGAGTTTTGAGAGTTGCCCATGCTAGGACTTGGCAGTCTGGATGAACAGGTCCTTAGTCCAAGGCAATCCACAATCCTTCACCCAGAGGACGGGAAGAGGGAGAGTGAGTGGGAGAAAGTAGAGGAGGTTAACAGACAGGGTACAAATACCTCAGACACACCTCAGGATCTAAGGGTTAGCCCTGGGTGCCCTGCTGCTACACATGTTCTTTGGGTTGACGGAGGGTCTCCTGCTCCAAGTTCTCTTGCTAATGTGGAAAAAGAAGTCAGGAGACTGGACTCAAATGCATGCGGGTTTATTTCAGAGAACCTGAGAAGAGCTCACACTAAGCAAGCATGCCTCTCTTACAGACTAGGAACCTTTCACCAAGCTAGGAGAAGAGAGGAAGGGGGCTGTGTGCTGAAGCAAGTGACTAGTTCTTCTTTGCAGACAGGGTTGGCCTTTTGCAGTTAGGTTGTGTCTCAAGAGTCACAATGGGGTGCAGAGCACTGCCGTGTTCACGATGCTTTGCACTCCTGTGGACTTGTCTTGTGATCAATCATGGTAGTTTAAGGAAGCAGGAAAGTCGCCTCATCACTCTGCAAGTGCAGTTAAAGGTTATTAGTCACTGAGACATCTCTCTAGCTCCCCTTCCTGACCCCCAAACTCACTTTATTTTTAGAGACAGGTTCTCAGTATGTAGCTCTACCTGTCCAGAAACTCACTGCTTAGACCAGGCTGTCCTCACACTCAGAGATCTGCCTTCCTCAGACTCCCAAATCCTGGGATTAAAGCCTTTGTCACTACACCCAGCTTCTCTGGTCAATTTGAACCCATTTTTATCAAAATCTTGCATCAAGGATTCCAGGAAATAGTATATTTCTAAACCCAAGTTGGGTTCTTCATTTTGTTTTGGTTTTTGGTTTGGGGGGTTTTGTTTGTTTGTTTTAGCCACTATTTTATGTATACCAAACTAGCCTCAAATTCACTAAGTAGCCAAAGCTGATCTTGAACTTCAGATCCTACTGCCTCCATCTTCTGGGGGCTGAGATTAAAGACACATGCAACCACACCAGTTTAGATGCTTCTTCTCTTTAATTGACAAGTATTTATGACACTGTTTCCTAAACTATTCTGACCCTGGGAAGAGTATATAGAGATATGGGATAAGATTGAGGGTGAATGTGGGCCATGTGTGGAGGGCAGAGACAACTTTCTGGAGTTGGTGTCTCCTTCCACCAGGGATCTGACAGTCTAAGTCAGTTGGACAGGCTTGCCTGAGAACCACTTTTAATCCACTGAGCCATCTTACCAGAACCAAATTACCCAGTGTTAATGAGGGATGAAAGCAAGGCCAGAAATATTCACTCTATTACTCTCTTTTTGTATATATTTATAATTTATTGAGAGACGCTGGTAGCAAATGACCATGGGAGTATACAGTAGTGACAACTAGAGTTCAGAAGGTCAACCTATCAGAACTAAGGCTTCTGTTAGAAGGAAAACATCACACAAGGTGTTATGGAATTACTTGACTTTTGAATGAACTGACTGTCTCCTGTTGTAAACTTCTGGTGCAATAATAGCTATGATTCTCCCCATTTACCATGCATTTCCATGTATGTGTACTTGTAATGTCATGGTAACATCTCAGTCATATGGATACACATAATTGTGGATAGTCTAGAAGATGATTTCTTATTTAACTATAAAATTTTTATGCAAAGAAACATTGAAATATGCTTCATACTAGGTCTATTGTTCTATGTGGACTGTAGACACTTAAAGGTCTTATTCTCCATCCTTTAGCCACTGACAAGATAAATATTGGCCAGACAAAGTATCGTCATAGACCTTTCACATAGCAGAATTTCAGGTGCCTGGCCTTGTTGGATTAAAACCCTTCAGAAGAATTATAGCCAACTAGATGTGATAGTGCAGGTGTCTGGCTTGGTGTATCTTAGTCCTTCAAGAGATCAATAGCACCTATGCTGCCCTAAGCTTCCTCTGCCAGCACCTCCCCACTCTGATTCAAATAACAATTAACACTTTGTATTTATTTCTACACCAGTTCTTAATGCAAGATTTTAGGCTCAGTAGTCTAATTATAAATAGGTTCTGAGATTCAGACGACTAACAGAAAAATGCTGTTAACTAACCACCGATGTCTGGATATTATTAATCACATAAAATAGTACACTTATTCTTTGCCTTTTCCTTAAATCTCTCATTGGTTTAATTTCTCTCCTTGTAACCCTTGTAGCTATCCCTTTAAGAGACAGCCAGAAAGTTCTACAACCTACAGCTGTTGTCAATCACCAATGAAGCTGACCAAGTCTTTGCCAAGTGTGACTCTTCTCAGAATACTTGTCCCTGAGGGTTTATTTTGTAGTTTTTACTTGAGTTGTTAATGAATGGATATGTATATGATTGGGTGAACAAGAAGGGAGGAAGAGGGAAAGAACTGTATAGATAGGAGAGAACAGCAGAAAGGGAATTGATGGAGAAGAACAAAGATGAGGACAGAGATGCAAAGAACTAGGCAGAATAATAAAAGAGCAGAGAGGACCTAAGTATGGGGACAGAAAAGAAACCATATAGAAAGGATTGACTTAGAAGAATAAAGTCAATGGACTAAAGAACTCAATGTGCTTAGATTCACTTGATATCCCTCAGATTAGAATCCCCAGCTGGTTGGTAGACTCTCCCACAGACCCTGGGAGAAAATCATAAAGTCTGAACTTTTAATTGTTTTTGGTAATAATTTTTCAATAATAAAAGTTAAAGTAAACAAGAGTAATGTATATACTGTATATATAATATATTATTGTATATATGCATTTCTGAATGTGTCCAGCCCTGTCGCCATCTTGAACTTCAGACACGCATTTTCAATAGCCTGAAATACAGCTCTGTTGGTTTGCCCAATCAAACTGTGCTTACAAATGAAGTCTACATCCTGTCTCTTCACACCACAGTCAAACTGCCTGCCTAAACTAACACACACACATCCTCTGTTACACCCCAGTGGCTTTCAGTTTCTGTTAATGACAATACTAATCATCCAGTTGCTCAAACTGATAACTTGGAGACATCCTTGACTCCTCTCTGTGAAGATGGTACAGCAGGCAAAGACAGTAGCTGCCAAGCCTGGCGCCCTGAGTTCAGTCCCTGAGTACCATATGGAAGAAAGACACAACTGACTCTATTAACTTGTCCTCTACCTCCACAAACACTCCATGGCACAAGTGTGACCACACACAATACATAAATAAATGGAATGAAAATAATATAAGGGACTGGAGAATTGGCTTAGTAGTTGAATGTCCACTGCTCTTCCAGAGGACCCAGGTTAGGATCCCAACACACACATCAGTCTCTTCACAGATGCCTGTACTCCAGCTTCAGGGGATCTGACACCCTCTTCTGGCCTCCCCTGCACCTGCAGACACCTGCACACTCACAGAAACACTCTCCAAGTACTGCCTGCCACATGGCTGGAACCATCTCACACCCATGAAATCCTGTCAATTAATATGGAGACAGAGACAGAGAGAGAGAGAGAGAGAGAGAGAGAGAGAGAGAGAGAGAGAGAGAGAGAGAGAGAGAGACCTAATGATTGTCCTGTGTCACAGAACTTTGCAATCCCAAGACACTTCCTGCTTCCTCATTAGTGATGGCTGGTTTTTTATATGATGAAGAAATCAGTTTGACAGGGGTGATTTAGTTAGTGTAAACAGCAGGCTACTATTTTTTTTCTTTAAATGAGTGGGTGCTGGGTGCGATGGCATGTGCTTATAATCCCAGCACTCAGAGGGCTGAGGCAGGAGTGTTGGTAGAGTTTGAGGCCAGCCTTGGCTACAAAGCAAGACTTTATCTCAAAGAGAAACAAAAATTCAAAGTATCAGGTGGAAACAGGTTAGGAAAGAGAACAGTGGGGATAAAAAAGTGAAAGTAGGGGCTGGAGAGAAGGCTCCGCAGTTGACAGCTGAGGATCTTAATTTAGTAAAATTCTCCAGGCAGTGGTGGGGCTTGCCTTTAATCCCAGCACTGGAGAGGCAGAGGCAGGCAGATCTCTGTGAGTTTGAGACCAGCCTGGTCTACAGAGCGAGTTCACAGAGAAACCGTGTCTGGAAAAACTAAAAAAAAAAAAAAATAGTGAAGTTCTAGTTTGATTCCCAGCACTGACTTGGCAGCTCACAACTGTCTGTGACTGCAATTCCAGAGACTCGGGCATTCTTTTAGACATACACGCAGGAAAAGCATACATAGACATAAAATAATAAAAACAATTTTTTTAAAAAGTGGAAGATACCTTAATGTTTAACTGCCAGAAACTGGGATCATATCTTTCATGGGAGGCATTGGGTATTTCTCAGCAAAGTCCTTCCTGGAGAAATCAAAGGTAACTGTGAGCTCTGAAGGTCATTTTGGAATGTATCAACAGTCACTTCATAGATTAAGCTATTTTATATACCAAGGGTTCCCAAACCTCAGAGTTACAGGATCTTCCTCCCGTAAGGCTGAAGACAAACCTTTCATAGAAAATAAATGAAGATGGGTCTGGAGAGATGGCTCAGTTGTTAAGAGCACTGACTGCTCTTCCAGAGGTCCTGAGTTCAATAACCAGCACCCACATGGTGGCTCACAACCATCTACAGTCTTGTCCAATGCCCTCTTAAGCATGCAGGTATACATGCAGACAGAAAACTCATACATAAAAACACATAAATAAACTTTTAAAAAAAAAGACAGAAAATAAATGAAAAGAGACTGGGGAGATGACTCAGCCAGAGAAGTGCTTGTCATGCAAGCATGAGCAACTGAGCCTGGATTGCATGCTGCCCTGTAAAAAATCCACCAAAATATCCAGGCACAGCAGTAATCTGATAATATCAGCACTGGGGAGGTAGAGACTGGAGGGTCTCTGGGGCTTTCCAATCAGCCAGGCTAGCTCAATAACAAAGTACAAGTTCACAGAGAACAGACTCTTCTTCTTCTCCTCCTTCTTCTCCTCCTCCTCCTCCTTTTTCTTCTCCTCTGTCTTTTTCTTCTTCTCCTCCTCATCCTCATCATCATCATCACATCATCATCGCCATCATCATCATGTTAACCAGCAAGTGAACACTAAGTAATTGAATATAATACAACATGTTTAAATAAGAGGGCTGGAGAGATGGTTCAGTGGTTAAAAGTGTTTGTTGCTCTTGCAGAGGACTCAAGTTTGGTTCCTAGCAACCACAATCACCTGTAACTCCAGCTTGAGATGATCCGATGCCCTCCTCTGGCCTCTGTGACATTGCACACATGTGCACATGTCCACATGATTAATATAAAATAAAATTTAAAAATTTTTCTAAAATGGTAAGGTACAGGAAGACACCCAACATTGGCCTCTGACTTCCACACTCATGATCACACATGTGCATACACAGAGGAACATGTTACACAAACACCAAGAAAGAGAGAGAGAGAGACAGAGAGAGACAGAGACAGACAGACAGACACAGAGACAGATAGATAGAGATACAGAGAGAGAATAAATTAAATTCACAAAGCTTCTTGCAGGGACATCTTAAGAATAAATATATATTCTTTTCATTGCTATGGGAGGATCCAAATCATTACAGTCAATTTATTGGCATGGAAGAAACATCAGTTGCAAGTAAGTGCTGCTGTGGAACAGAAGGATACTTACAGCATCTGGAGTTCTTTGGAAAATGTAACAGCAATGTACCCTTGCTGTAATTTAGGATCGTTAGCAAGAATCTCACACAATCCGACAGTAGCATTCAAGACCTTGTTCTCCATATCCTAAAACAGGAGCAGTGAGAAATCAAAGGTGGGACTCTGTGTAACGGGCATCTTCTCTATGAAGGAAACTGACTTAAGTCTCAAGGGGGTTTGAAGGAGAATGTCCCCATAGACTCAGATATTTAAACACGTGGTCCCCAGGTGGTGTGCTGTTTGGGGATGATGTGGGGAGGTGCAGCCTTGCTGTAGGAAGTCTATCACTGGGGTGGACTTTAAGGACTCACAGCCTTGCCTCACTTCCAGGTTGCTCTCCCTGCTTCCTGTCTGCACTGGAAGCTGTGCTCTCTCACCTTCCTTCTCCTGATGCCATGTCTTTCTGCCATGATGAACTCTTATCCCTTTGGAACCGTAAGTCCATACAAACTCTACATAAGTTGGTTTTCATCACGGTGTTTTTATCACAGCAACAGAAAAGTGACTCATACAGGGTGAGACCCTCCTGTCTCCATCAGAGTCAAGAGCAGGATGGCACATGTCTGCAATGCCAACACTCAGGGGCTGGGGCAGGGAGATCACGTTCCAGGCTAGCCTGGGCTACATAGAAAAATTCTGCATCCCAAAATCAAACCAAACCAGTTTGATACAGATTTTAAGGTAAGGTGTTCAAATGTTTGTCAAACTTGGCAGCAAACCTTTAGCTACATCTTACCTCCATCATGTTCTTCCCAATCTCTAGAGGCGGGAGATATACTCCAGCTATTGAGTTTTCAACAACCTTTCTAAGGATATTCATGTTTATCATGTCTCTTAGACAACAAAAACAATAATGGAAATCATGAATCAAAACATTACGTTTGGGGTTGGGGGTTTAGCTCAGTGGTAGAGTGCTTGCCTAGCAAACGCAAGGCCCTGGGTTCGGTCCTCAGCTCCATGAAAGAAAAGAAAGAAAATATTACTTTTTAAAGATTTATTTTTATTGTTTATTTCATGTGTGTGGGTTTTTTCCTTTATGTATGTCTCTGCACCACTTGTGTGCAGCCACAGAGGCCAGAAGAGGATCTCAGGTCCTCTGGAACTGGAGTTATCAACACTTGTAAGCTGCCATATGGATGCTGGGAACCGAAACCAGGTCCTCCAGTGCTCTTAACCACCAAGACATCTATCCAGCCCCACCAAACAGCAAATTCTAAAATCCAACATTGAATCACAATATAGTTGAAAGAGATATTAATTTGTTATTTACATATGAAGAAAATGTTAAAACACTTTGTTCTGCTAATTAAACAACTGTTTCTATAAGGGCATAAACATTGCATGCACAATAAAAGATCTGAGTTCATAACATGCAGTAGCCTGAAGTCTGAGCAGAGTGTTGGGGCAGCATTTGCTGGCACTCATGCATTACAGCATGCAAAGTGCATGTGTTTGGGGTTCAGAACCAAGGCTCCAGTGGAGCGGGAGATGCACACACTGCCAGAAGGACTCCATTCACTTCACCTTTGATATTGAATTAATTTTTGATCATTGTGCATTCAGAATACTGTTGTCACATGTTTGTCAAGCCCCAGATTCAGTTACATAATCCCCCATAGGTTCTCACCCCACAGTATAAGAAGCTGGAAGCAAGGGGGTGAGGTCAGTCTCCAGAATAAAAGAGAATATTTGTGAAACGTGTGTCTGAGTTCAATGGCCAGAAGATATAAAGAATTCTCACAGCTTTTAGTGTAATTAAGAAATAATGTGTAGCAAGGCAGTGGTGGCACACACCTTTAATCCCAGCGCTTGGAGGCAGAGGCCGGTAGATCTCTGTGAATTAGAGGCCAGCCTGGTCTACAGACAGAGTTCCAGGACAGGCTCCAAAGACAAACCCTATCTTGAAGAAAGAGAGAGAGAGAGAGAGAGAGAGAGAGAGAGAGAGAGAGAGAGAGAGAAAGGGGAAGAGGAAGGGAAGACAGAAAGAAAGAAGGGAGGGAGGGAGGGAGGAAGGGAGGGAGAGAGGGAAGGAAGGAAGGAAGGAAGGAAGGAAGGAAGGAAGGAAGGAAGGAAGGAAGGAAGGAAGGGTGAAGCTTCGTGTGGTGGTGCACGCCTTTAATCCCAGCACTTAGGAGATAGAGGCAGGAAGATCTCTGATTTTGAGGCCAGCCTGGTCTACATAGAAAGTTCCAGGACAAAGCCTGTCTTGAAAAAAAATGAAAAAAAGAAAGAAAGAGAATGGTGTGTGTGTGTGTGTGTGTGTGTGTGTGTGTGTGTGTGTGTGTGTGTATAAGTGTGTGTTGGGGGGTAGACTGAAGAGAGATGCTTGAGAGTTTAAATTGTGTACTTCTTTTGCAGAGGACACAAGTCTTAGCACTAAGATCTGGTGACTCACAATCCCTGTAATTTCAACTATGGGGGTTCAACTATTTCTTCTACCCTCTGTGGGTTCCTTCACATAAGACATTCACACAAATGCATATACATAAATATAATTTGTTAAAGATTTTTTAAAAAAATTTATTTTCTGTCTGTGAGTGTTTTGCCTCCATGTGTGTATGTGCCCTCCCTGTGTGCTTGGTACCTGAAGAGTCAAGAGGAGGGCACTGAATCCTCTGGAGATGGAGGCACAAGCAGTTGTAAGCTGCCATGCGGGGGTTGGGGGGGGACACCCAACCTGGGTCCTCTGCAAGAGCATCTAATGCTCTTGACTACTTAGCCATGTCTCCAGCCCTAGTTTTTTATAAAAAAAAAAAAAAAATCAGTTTTGCATGGTGGTCGATGCCTTTCTTCCAACATTCTGGAGGCAGAGGCAGGGAGGTTTCTGTAGTTCAAGGCCAGCCTGTTCTACATATCAAATTCCATATGGTGAGACCCTCTCTCAAAATAAATAAACAGAGCTGGAGAAATGGCTCAGCAGTTAAAGCACTGACTGTTCCTCCCAGCAACCA
The DNA here is from genome assembly GCF_004664715.2 of Peromyscus leucopus. Classification (NCBI taxonomy): domain Eukaryota; kingdom Metazoa; phylum Chordata; class Mammalia; order Rodentia; family Cricetidae; genus Peromyscus; species Peromyscus leucopus. The sequence goes on along the minus strand of NC_051064.1, from coordinate 123,227,344 downwards.
CATGGTGGCTCACAACTGTCTAACTACAGTTCCAGGGAATCAAACACAACTCTCTGTGCACATGGTACACAGACATACATACAAGCAAAACACGCGCATTATTTTAAGATGTGTTACATTTGTTTATGCTGTGGAACATTTGCTTAATGATGCGATGACGTGTTGCATTCCTTTATGTTGCATTTGTTTAGCTCTGTGGAGCTCTTGTATAATATTAGAGAAACCAGCCTCAATATTATACTTCCCAGGGGCTCAGGAGAGAGAACTACTGACGGCGAGGACTATTATCAGGAAATATAATCGCAGCACACCGAGTTCTATAGTCCACTTGCTTTAATTCCTCTGGCATAACATCCTTTATACACAGCTTCAGTTCTGTTCTCATGTCTAGCTCCTTTCTTGCCTGATTTCTCTCTATATTTATCTACTGTCCCCTCTAGGTTCTATCTTAATTCCTTCATCTAGTTCTGTCCCTTCTAGGTTCTCATCTATCTAGTTCTTTCCCCCATCAGCTTCTCTCCCATCTCCTTCTCTCGCATCTGGCTCTTCCTCATCTTGTTCTTCCCATCTGGCTCTTCCTCACCTTCCATCTCGTTCCTCTAGTCCTCTCTTTTTGCTCTTCAATCTAGTTCTTCCCCATCTCAGCTCGTTCCTCTCAAGTTCTTACCCATCTTGTTCTTCCATTCTCTTCTCTTTTCTCTGTCCTCTGCTTTACAGTTATATATCTCCCCAAATCACAATCCTCCCCTCCACCCAGGACACTCAGCCTGAACTTCCTCAGACAGTGATTGTCCGCTATCAGGATCAAATGGAGGGTTGATAAGAATTACAAAGAGGGGCACTAGTTGTTAATTACCATTTGTGACCCAAAGGGGAAGTGACTAATGAATCAACTAAAGGCTAAATATGGGTGATGTCTAAGAAGAGGGTCTTACGTGTACAACTATAACCTTAAATGTGTTTGGTAAAGGATGTTAAAAATCTATAAGTTGCTAGGTCAATGGGAGAAAATAAAACTGTCTTCTTTTTTCCTGTGGCTCCTATCTGTCCAAGCTGTCTGCCGTTTTTCTGCAGGGTGGGGGAAAGTGTGCTCAGTTTCTAGGCAACCTGTGTACAGCTAGATGCCTCTGGTGATAGTAAAAGGGAGATCTGGAACTGGAGGTAAGGTTTGGGAAAAGAGGAAGTAAGGCTTAATTGGCACATCCGCCAGGCCTTCTCAAACAGGTAGCCTGGATGCTTAAGTCTGTTCTAGAGAGTACAGAGGTATCTCTGATAAGGTACTTTCCTCCATCCGGTGATGGACCTGGCCAGATGCTACCAATAATGATAATTACAGCGAGGCTTGAACTGGGAGTTCTGGCTGAGCATAGCTGTTAGCACAGAAGTTTATCTAAATATTCCTAGAAGTGGTTAGGTAAGTAGCTAGAGGTCTATAAAGTTAGTAAGGCTGTAAGAAAGGAGGGGTCTGAGCTAAATTGTGTAAAGCTATTACTTAATGTCTACCTGACCTAGGCGGTGTCCCCTTGTGGAATTTACCTTAAGTCAGGAGACTTGCATGTGGGCTGTTATCATTGTTAGTCCACCTGGGACTAACAATGGGCGCCCACCTGGGTGGTGTTTCCTGTAGTCCTTGAAAGTGGCCAAGGGAGATAATCTGATTCCAGAGAAAGCCTTTCCTGAGGCTGTTCTCCAAATACCTGGAATGTGTATGTCCAGAGAGTGATCAGTCTACACTGTTAGCCCTTCTTAGGGAAAAGTCAGTTGGGAAAGCTATAAAGGCACACATGATTTTCATAACAGAATACAGCTGATATATAACAAGCCAAGTAACACCAAAAACTCCTTGGGATTTGGCTTCCTCTGGAGGAATTCCCTGATCCCTCCAGGTAGTGACTTTGCCATAACCAGCTGAGTTCTTATGATATATTCTGCGGCCCGCAGCAGGAGCTGTGTTACTTTCGTGTCTAACACAGGTCTAATAAAGCTGAATGGCCGATAGTGAGGCAGAAGAAAAGATAGATGGGGCTGGCAGGCAGAGAGAATAAATAGAAGGAAAAATCTGGGAGGAAAAAGGAAGAGCAAGAGAACAAGGAAAGGAGGATGCTAGGGGTCAGCCATCTAGCCACAAGCCAGCCATGGAGTAAGAACAAGACATACACAAGTAAGAAAAGGAAAAAACTCAATGGCAAAAGGTAGATGGGAGTATTTAAAGTTAAGAGAAGCTGGCAAGAAACAAGCCAAGCTAAGGCTGGGCATCATAAGTAAGAATAAGCCTCTGTGTGTGATTTATTTGGGAGCTGGGTGGCAGAAACCACAAAACAGAAAAAAAAAACTCATTAGTACACATAAAATAAAAAATAAATAAATCTCGAAGGCATCAAAATAAATAAAATCATAAAGAAGGAAATGGAAAAGGATGAAAAGACATGTCTCCAAGAAGACAGGAAATGGCCAACAGCACCATAGGTCTTTAATAATATGCAAAACAGCAAAGTTCTGATTCAGACCTGACAGACTTTGAGTACATGGAGAATAGGAACACTTGTGCCCTATTGATGGAAAAGTAACAATGCAACCCCTGTGAAAAAGTATGGAACTGCCTAACAAGTAACTAAGCATGTAATTACCCAGTGACCCAGCAACTACATTCCTACCTTTACACTCAAGAAAAATGAAAACATACATCCAGATAAAACCTTACACAAATGGTGGCAGTAGTGTTGTGGTAATAGCAGAATGTAGAAACATCCCAAATATCCATTTCAGGATAAGTAACACAATGGAATACTGTTGATGCATGAATAGGAATAAGTACTGAGGCATGATGCAACCTGGATGAACCTCAAAGCATGTTCCATACAATAACCCCACAAAAAAGACAAATTATCTGCTCCCTTCCCTTGTTTGTTCAGAAAAAGAAACCCCACGGCATAGGGAATAGAGGGAGGTTATCAGCAGTGAGAGGAGGGGGAGGAAATGATGAATTAACTCATATGGAGGTTTGCCTGGTGCTCACAGTTCTGAAACTAGAGAGAAGCTGTGGTTGCCTCAGCTGGTGAACAGGCTCAAGGCCACCTAATTGGGCACTGAAAATTGTGAAGCAGATGTCCCATGAATTTCCTCTCAGCAGGAACAGATAAAAGAACACTTCCTGTGTAGCTCTGTCTGTCAGGTGCTAAGAAGTTGGAGAAGGCCATGTGGAGCTGGAGAAGTAACCACGGTGACAGAGTGCTTGCCCAGCATGCACCAGGCCCTGGGCAGGACCCCAGAACTGTGTAAAGTGGACAAGGGGGCACATATAACATCCCAGCACTTGGCAGGCAGAGGGAGGAGGATTAGAAGTCAAGGTTATTCTCGGCTGATCATCACATTAATAAAAACAACAAAGGAGGAGGCAGCTGTGCTAACACAAATCTGTAATCTCATCACTCAGAAGACTGAAGCAGGAGGATTGCCAGGACCAGGATGAGGTACATGAAGACCCTGTGGCACTCACAAGCAAAGGCTAAAAGTGAAAACCAACTCCCCTGCTTCTCAGATTCTGACAGAGTGACCTGTGCTGCTTTACAAACAATTAGAGCTTAAAGAGCCTGCACCCCAAATGGACACCTGGTGTGACAGGAGTCACTGTGGACAAATAGTGAGCTGCCCACCTTGTCCACTTTAACAAATACACAGAGGGCATAATGAAGGGGGGCAGGTAACTCTTCTCAACTGTGGTGAAAGTGTCCTACTCCTGCTGGGGTGCAATTCTGTCCCATTAAGATTCAGTCTCCCATCTATGCCGTGGTGACACATGCTTTTAATTCCAGCACTCAGGAGGCAGAGGAAGTCAGATATCTGTGAGTTCAAGGTCAGCCTGTTCTACAGAGCGAGTTCCAGGACAGCCAGGGCTTCACAGAGAAACCCTGTCTCCAAGAAAACATACAAAGAACCAGCCTGCTGTGTCTCTGTCCACAGACTCTATGGTTCATTAAAATTCTTTTGTCAGTTCTACTCTGGTTAATCTCTTATCCTGCTCCACAGACATTCCAGAACAACACAGCTCTGCTCAGTGACAGCCTGAGAGCTGGAGAGGGCAGCATCCATCTCACATCCTCTGTGAGCCTGGCTCCAGCCCTGGGGTCTGAAGCAGCCTTGCAAGAGCTGTCCGTATTCAGTGACTCTGACTCCTCTCTGTGGTTTTCTTTAACCACTTGCAAGAAGATCAGCCTCAAACTGCTTCTGTCAAGATGGAAACAGGTCTTCATGTGGCTAGTCCAACAATCAGTTCCCAGGCTGCTCCTGACAGACCCTCTACCTGTGGTCCATTGACCTGCTCTCTTCCTATTTGCTGTTAGGGTGGTGGTGGGGTTTTTGTTGTTGTTTTTGTATGTTACTTTTTGAAGTGGGGTATCACACCAGAGTGTGCAGGAACTCATTAGAATCTCACTAGTGACAAATTGATCCACCCTGGCCTTGAACTTGCAGCCATCTACCTCCCTTTGCTCCCCCAGCCCTGGGGCTGCAGGTGTCAGCCCTCACTCTTGGCTTGTTTCCTTCTTCAGGGAACGTTTTCTTCACTGACTTCAGGACACTGACCTCTCCTGACCTCCTCCACCCTCAGGATGTTCCCTCATGTCTCTCCTGGGCTGTTTCCTCACTGTCAGCTCCACCTCCAGAGGCTGAGGTGTCCCCACTCCTGGCACAGTCACTCCTGGGGTGACCTTACCCCAGGACAGGACTTTAAGTTCAAGTCAGAGGACAATGGCTCTGAGCTGAAGTCCCCATTCATGAAGACACCTCTGTAACAACTCCCAGATGTGGGAAAAGGGCATCAGATTTACGAAATCCAAAGCTGGGTGTGCCATCGAATGCCTGTAATCCCAGCACAACAAGGAAGAACAGAGAGATCCTGATTCACAGTCAGCCAGGACTACTCACTGAGCCTGGTTTTGATACAAAGTGCCCCTCACTCTTACCCCAAAATGTGCTGGGCATAGTGATCCACTTTTCATAACCCCACAACTTAGAATGAAGAAGGAGGATCAGGAGTTCAAGGTTACCTTTGTGACCTTGGACTTGAGGCTCCTGTAATCTCAGCACTCAGAATGTGGAGGCCAGAGTATCATTATGGAATTGAGGCTAGCCTGGACTACATAGTGAGGGTCAAGACAGATTTGCTAAATAGTAAAAGTCAGTCTTAAAGTAAATACTGAAACAAAATAATATGTATATGCATATATACACATATATATGTATGTATATATATATGTGTATATATATGTATATATATATATGTATATATATATATGTGTATATATATGTATATATATATATATATATATATATAGAGAGAGAGAGAGAGAGAGAGAATCAGAGAGAGAGAAGGGGGAAGTGATCCTTGGCTACATATCAAATTAAGGACAACCTGGACTACATGAGACTATGTGTCTCAAAATCAAATTAGCCAGGCAAGGTGACAAATGATTGTATCCCAGCACTTCAGAGGTAGAAGAAAAGGAATAGGATTTCAAGGGCATCCTTAGCTACATAGAAAGTTCTAGGTTTCCATGCACTGTATGGGATTAAAGAAGCCAGTACACAAGGCTCCATGGTGCTGGAGTGGGTAAAGACACCTGCTGCCAGGATAATGACCTGAGTCGCATCCCTGGGACCCAAGAAGAAGAAGGAGAGAGCTGACTCCCAAAAATTGTTCTCAGACCTCCACTTATGCTGACCTGGGCTTTCGTGCATACAAGGGTGTCTGCACACTGACACACACACTACACACACACACACACACACACACACACACACACACACACACACACACCAAGTACTCCTCAGATGTTCTCATCCTTTATAAGCTTCCCCATCTTGGTAAATCACTTTCTAATCATCCCAGTCCAATTCCCTGTCCTCACACCAGTCTTGAGAGCCCCAACAGACATGTCCACCCTCTCTTCCCTGCTCCCTCTGCTCCTACTACACTGGTCTGGACACTTACATGCTCAGCTCAGGGCCTTTGCCTCTGCTGTTCCTTTGACCACACATCCATATGGCATCTTCCCCCATCCACTTCAGATCTGCTCAGCTGTCACTCTCAGGGTACAAGCTCATGCTCACACCTCCAGCTCTGTCTTCTTCCAGGCTTTCTGTCTGTCTACACTGCACTCATCACCATTTGACACATTTCCCCTATTTCTCTAGAGTGTGTTTCCCCACTGGAAAGTGAGTTCCAGAACAGACAGTTCAGTCTGCTTCCTGCTCAGGTGTAGTCGTGCTGTGTGGTGACTGTATAAAGGACGCACAGGTAACTGGTAGATCTCCATTCAGAGAGTGGAGGAATGAAAGTATGAGTGTGCCGCCCAGCTCTGCAGGGACCGCCGGCCTGACTGTCAGGTGCTGCTGGCTGATGCCATAGCTGCTAGGATTTTAACAAGGGCAGCATAAACCCTAGCAGTGCACAGCTCTCCCTGAGCGCTCACCAAAGACACCTGGCCCCCTTCCTTCCTGTGCAGAGGGGTCCTCAAACCCCAAATCACTATCCTCACTCTTCTAGCTCTGGCTTTGAAAATTGGAACCCAGACTGGGAAAGGAAGAATGTCGCCTGCCCTGTGCCCATCTACTCCTCACTCACCTATCCCATGAAAGATCACCAGAGGTATTGATGATTCTGTCTCTGAGTCCACACTGCTCAGCTCCCAGGTGTTGCAACACCAGGACAGAAGACAGCCAGCCAGGAGCCACCAGGAACCACGGAACACCATCTTAGCTCAGTGACACCAACAAGTGCTTGTGTCCCTGGGTGGCAATCAGGTGCTTACAGGGACCTAGGTGACCACGCCCTGCCAGATGCCACAGCCTGAGCATTCCCTGCAGGAAAACCGTTCCTGACACGGACTTATTCAGAGCTTACCACAGACCAGAAGTTGCTCTTCTGCTCTTCAACTGATCTTATTCAATGCTCCCATTGTATACATAAGAACATGGAGGTGACAATTTCAGTGTCATCAAGGAATTGAACTGTGCCTCCTCTCTCAGCTGTGTAGAGAAGAACTGTCTGTTCTATGACAACTTCTCACTTCCTTTGAAATGACTTTGCTCTGATTTAGTTTGTACCCCCACCAAGTAGAAGTACTAAAATTTCCCCTCAAACCCCAGGTCCCTTTCATCCAAAGTAATCCTTTCCATAAGGGCTGCGACACTGGCATCATTTGGAAGCTTCCTTTAAAAAGCTACTAGCACTCCACTCCAGACCATCTGTGTCCCTCATCCCCCTGCACACCTACATGACCTAGGTCTCCCATATTCTAGAAACTTCAGGTGACCAAGAGGTGATAAATGGTCCCCAGTAAGAAGCCCAATTTCAACACCCTCTCCCTCTGCCAACCCTCTCCCTCATTCCCTTCCTCACTCTTTTCTCTCTCTCTCTCTATCTCTCTCTTTCTGTGTGTGTGGCCCTGGCTGGCTTGAAACTGGCCATGTAGACAGGCTGGTCCCAAACTCACAGAGATCCACCTGCCTCATTCTCCTGAGTGCTTCGAACACGACAGCACCTGGCTTCTAAACTAAACTTGAAAACAACTTTTATTTTAGCCACTCTTCAGCACAAGGCCTCAGCTCCTTATCTTTACCTCACAATGACTCACATTGTGTCCGCACAGCTGGGAACCCTGTCCTTTGTTCGTCTACCTCCGACAAGCAACCCACTGCCCAGCCAGCACCTCTTCCTAGACTCTATCAGCTGGACCACCTACCACCCAGCCCTGTACTGGGGGTCTCTCATTGTCTCTCTCAAGCTTCCTCCACAGAGCTCTGACAGCCAGATGTTCCTCCTCAGTCTCATCACAAGCTTTTTAGTCAGGCAAGTCACCCACAGGCCTCTGCTGGGTCTGCCTTTTCTACCCAAACCTAAAAGTCCACAGTTTTCCCTGTTCTCCAGTCTGCCTGGGTCTCCCCAGTGAGACTCCACCTAACCGACTTCTCCCCAGCGCATGCTCTGTCTCTGACCTCCACAGACGCCTAAAACTTCCCCAACTTTCATTCCTTGTTCTTCAGGCCATTCTCCTCCTACAGCTCATTCACTCTGCTGCTCTCATTCCCATTCCCGGCCCCTCACAGCTCTCAAGTACACAGAACCTCTCAACAGTTGTCTGAAATCTGCTCCACATTCCCTCTAGGGGACACCTCTGGCCAGACTGCCCTCTCCTCTGAATAACTAACTATCTCAACCTCCTTCTAAAACCCCTCCTTCAGTCCTTTTGAAAAATCTATCCTGGACCAGCCATGGTGGTGCATAACTTTCATCCCAGCAATGGGAGACAGGTAGGTGGATCTCTGAATTCCGGACCAGCCAGGGCTATAGAGAAATCCAGCCTCAAAACAAAACATAACATAACAAACAAACAAAACAGATAAGGCTGAGGGCACGGATCAGTGGCAGAGTGCTTACCTAGCATGTGTGAGGCCCTGGGTTTAATACCCAGGAGTGAAAAGAAATGAACATCTGAGAAAAATTAGAACAACTTGCAGTTTAGCAGGACTGCGCTACGTCTTCCCCAGACCCTGCAACCTACCTATCCCTTCAATTGTAAGTTATGCCATTAAATAAACCTCCCTTTTAACTACATGGAGTGGTCTTAATAATTTCACCAATATCGTTGGGCACCAGAGTGTTGGGCCAGCGGTGTTCTCTGGAGAACTCTGTTCAGCCAACCTCTAGCGTCCAGGGTCCAGGAACCAAGAGAGATGGCACATCTGGATCTCAGGTCTTCAGGGCCCTCTCTTGGCCCTGCCTTGTAGACATGATAGTTACCGAAGCCTCAATGGGGGTTGGAACTTCCAGCTCAAAGCTGGAATGGCTACCCACTCCAGTGAACCAGCCATGCAGATGGCGGGGAAGAGCGGTCTGGGCAGAACAACTGAGGGAATCTTGTGGGATTCTGTATGGTGGACTCATGACAGAACAAGTACCTTCCTCCCTCCCTCCCTCCCTCCCTCCCTCCCTCCCTTTCTCTCCGCCTCTTTCCCTTCCTTCCTTTCCTTCTTCCATCCCTCCTTCCCCCTTTCTTCCTTCCTTCCCTCCGTCCTTCCTACCTTCCTTCCCCCTTCCTTCCTGATACAACATGTTGCCATGTAAGGAATTTGAACTCTTACATTTCTTGCTTCGGTCTTCTGAGTGCTTCTATTATAGGTGTGAACACAGTGCCTGACCAGAGAGACATTTTCTTTTTAAATTAATTATTTTATATAATTTTTATGTGTGTAGGGCTTTGCTTGCATGTATGTCTGTACATCACATGCATACTTGGTGCCCATGGAGGCCAGAAGATGGTGTCAGACCAGCTTGAACTCAGTTACACAGAGTCATGAGCTCCTGTGCAGGTGCTGAGAGTTAATCATTTATTTATTTAATTCTATGGCTGGCAGCAAGAGCAGCCAGTGCTCTTAACCAAGAAGCAATCTTTCCAGCCTGAAATTAAATATTTTAAGTTTTAAATGACTTATTACATATTGTATTGTGAAGGGTATGTGCCTGTTAGTGTGGGTTCCTGTGCAGGACAGAAGAGGACGTCAGATCCCCAGGAGCTGGAATTGCAGGAGGCAGTTGTGAGCCAACTGAGGAGAGTGCTGGGGTCTGAACTCAAGTCCTGGAGAAGAACAGTGTGTGCCCTTAACTGTTAAATCACCTCTGAGACCCTAACATTAATATGTATTATATTCATTTATTTAGTGTGCGTGTGTGTGTGTGTGTGTGTGTGTGTGTGTGTGTGTGTGTGTGTGTTGACATCCATGCTGTGCTGTGCACTTCTCTGTCTGTTCTGGAAGGTGATGCCTCTGTGTTGTGAAGGGACAGGATGTAGGTGATATTCAGGGTGTGGTGTGATTTTGACAATCAACCTCAGGGAGGAAAGTGTCACCTTCCCCCAGGCTTGTCAACAGAAACTGTCTCTACCCTGGCCAGGCCAGTTTTGTTTTGAGGGATTCACTATGTAGTCCAGGCTGGCCTGAACTTACAAAGATTCTTCTGCCTCTGCTTCAAGTGCTGGGATTAAAGGTGTGTGCTGCATTGCCTGGCTGGTACAGCATTTTCCCAGAAACCATTGAAGTGTACATTATTATTTTATTCTGCTTTGTAAAGTTGTGTTTCCCAGCAGCATGGTGGCACATGGCTGTACTCCCAGCATTTGGAGGGCAGAGCAGGAAGATTGCCACAAGTTCTAGGCCAGTTTGCTCTCATAGCTATTTCCAGTCCAGCCAGGACTATATAATGAGAGTCTATGATTAAAAAATGAAAGTACTGGGGTGGGGGTTGCTGAATAGCTGGCTTAGCAGATAAGAGCACTAGCTGCTCTTCCTACAGACCCAGGTTATCATTGTGGATCATAACTACATGTAACGACTGTTCCAAGGGATCTGACCCACTTTCAGGATTCCATAGGCATCAGGCATTCATTCATATGGCACAAACATACACATTCAGGCAGAACACCATTAACTTTAAGTAAATAAGTAAGAAGTAAATAAATAAAATCCAATAAAAGGCTGGGATAGCTCAGTCAGTAAGGTGCTTGCCTTGTAAGTGCCGGGGCCTGGGTTTGCTCCCCAGAACCCAGGTGAAAATTCCAGGCAGGGTGGTGAGTGTTTGTAATCCTAGCACTGGGCAGGTCCCTGGAGATCTCTAGTAACCCAGCCTAGGCTACTTGGCAAGTACCAGGCCAGTGAGAGACCCTGCCTCAGAAGTAAGTAGATGACTCCAGAGGAATGACACCTGAGGACATCCTGGACCTCCACATGCACAGACACACAGACAGACGGACAGACAGACACACACACACACACACACACACACACACACACACACACACTGTGTGTGTGTGTTGTGGGAGTCTTGCTATGTATCCTTGGTATAAAAATACAAAACATACAGAATTGTAGAAAGTAAAACATGAGCTGGGCATGGTGGCCCAGGCCTGTAATCCCAGCACTAACAAGCAGAGTTAGGAGAGGCAAGAGTTCAAGGTCACCCACTGCTACACAGAGATTTCCAGGACAACCTGGGCTACATGACAGAGACCTATCTGGTTTCTTCCTCAATCCTCTCACCTTATTTTTGAGACAGTTTCTCATTAACCCTGGGACCTGGTGATGTGGGTAGACTGTGTGGCCCCAGGGACCCCCTTGTCCTCACTCCTCAGCACAGGGTGACAGGTGCCCGTCCCACACCTGAGGATGTGGATCCGATCAGTTCCCACACTTCTGCAGCAAGCCCTTCACTGACTGAGCTCTCCCGAGCCCCGAGCCTACTTTCCTTTCTTTGTTTTTATTACTTAAAATGATTCATTTATTTAATTCTATGTATATGTGTGTGTGCATGTATGTATGTACATCATGTGTGTGCTAGGTATCTGGAGTGACTGAAGAGAGCATTCGGTCCACTGGAACTGGAGTTACAGATGCTGTGGGTTCTGGCAGGCAAGCCTGGGTCTTCTGAGAAACCAGTGAGTATGCTTAACCAGTGAACCCTCTCTTAGGCTTATGTTTTTATTACATTTTACTTATTTATTTTGAATTTTGATGCGCATGTGTATGGGCATGTACGGTGGATGTATTTTCTGCTCCCACAACTAGACTTGGTAGCAGCTACCCCTGACCCATTGTGTTGACCTAATGATTTCTTTCAGTTTTTCTTTCTTTTTTGTTTTTTCCAGACAGGGTTTCTCTGTGTAGTCGTGCAGTCCTGGAACTTGCTCTGTAGACCAGGCTGACATCAACCCCAGAGAACAACTTGCTTCTTTCTGAGAGCTGAGATTAAAGGCATGTACTACCAAGGTCTGGGTTTTTGTTTTTGTTTTTTTAATTTTTCACTTTTCTTGAGACACATTGTTTGTGTAGTCCTGGCCATCCTGAGACTTGCTATGTAGACCAGGCTGGCTTTGAACTCACAGGGATCTCCTGGCTCTGCTTCTGCGTGCTGGGATTAAAGGTGTGTCGTCCTGACATGCCTTCACCACTTCCTCCTATATAAAGCCAGTGTTGCAGATCCCACTGTACCGTGCACACATCCTACTTAACAGATTCTTTTTAACATTTTCAATGTTTTTCAAGAAAATAATTTTGAGTAGCTAATTGATACCTTGAATCTAGAAGAAGAGAAAACACTGTGCACAGAACACACACGTACTGAAGAGGGGACACAGTGACAAGAGTCTCTGGCTATAAACCAGATTGCAGCCTGGATAAGAAGAAGCCAGGTTTCCACATCACACTGCTACACCCAAGACATGCCCTCCATGACAGTCTGGATCCCTGACTGGATCTCTAATAAGACACCTTCCTCCTGCTCTCACTAGCTAAAGCTTCCTCCTCTGTAATTTCATCTTTACCCACTGGAATCTTCGCTTTCTTTCAAGATCCAGAACAAACACCACCTGCCATGACTAGCCCTGGATGAAAATCAAGTCTCCATTCCCAGTCCCGACACAAGGCAGAGTCCTGTCTTCCTTCCACAGCCTCTTCTTCCATGAAGCACAGTGCTGAAGAGCTGCTGCCTCTGTGGACCTCACCTAATTTCTCACAAGGACACACACGCTGAAATAAAATCTGCTTAGTGGTTAAGGCAGCTGCAGCCGAGCTCCAAATGTCTGAGTTCAATCCTGGTACTGAATTTTAGAGCCAGGAGAGATGAGAAGTTAGGGTGTCTGTTAGAGGGTTGGAGAGAGGAGTGTGGAGCACCAGGAAGATAAGGGAGTCAGTCCCAAAGACTCATCCAGATAGAAGACACCCATCACCTCACATGTCATGATTGGCCTCAGGTTGGATGTCTGAGTGTAAGGGGTTGGGTATCTGACTGTAAGGAATGACCCTCATTTTTTCTGGGGCCAGTAGGAGAAGAAGGGGAGGGGACAGAGGTTGGGGAGGGAGGGAGAGACAAGAGGAAGTCCAGGTGGATTAACAAGGGAGCAATTAGAGAAACAAGCCCAAGTGTTTGGAGAGCTGCCCATGCCAGGGCCTGGCAGTCTGGATAAACAGGTCCTTGGTCCAAGGAAAACTGCAATCCTCAATCCAGAGGGCTGGCAGTGGGAGGGTAAGTGGGAGAAAGTATGGGAGGTTCAGAGACAGGGTGGAACTGTCTCAGGGACACCTCAGGATCAAGGGTTAGCCCTGGGTGCCCTGCTGCTGCACCTGCTCCCTGGGTTGCTAGGGGGTCTCCTTCTCCAAGTCCTCTTCCGGGATTGGGTACTATGTTAAGAAATAATGTGGAAAAAGAAGTCAGGAGACCGGACTCAAATGCAGGCGGGTTTTGTTCAGAGAACCTGAGAAGAGCTCACACTAAGCAAGCATGCTTCTCTCACAGACTAGGAACCTTTCACCAAGCTAGGAGGAGAGAGGAAGGGGGCTGTATGCTTAAGCAGGAGACTAGTTCTTCTTTGCAGACAGGGTGGGCTTATTAGGTTGTGTCTCAAGAGTCACAATGGGATGCAGAGCACTGCTGTGTTCATGATGCTTTGCACTCTCTGTGGGTTGGGACCAATCACTGGATTTGAGATGGCAGAAAGTCACCTCATCATTCTGCAAGAGCAGTTAGAGGTTATTAGCAACTGAGCATCTCTCTAGCTCACCTTCCAGACCCCCAGTCCTCTTTTTGTTCAAGACAGGGTCTCAGTGTGTAGCTCTAGCTGTGCAGGAACTCACTGAGTGGACCAGGCTGTCCTCAAACTCACGGATCAGCCTGCCTCTGCCTCCCAAATTCTGTGATTAAAGCCCGTGTTGCTCCACCCAGCTTCGTAGACCAGGCTGGCCTCAAACTCACAGAGATCTGCCTCTCTCTGCCAGGAATGCCCAGTGAAAATAGTATATTTCTAAACCTGAGTTGGGGGTCACAGTTTTGTTTTGTTGAGTCATAGTTTTATGTGTTCCAAGCTACCCTCAAATTCACTGAGTAGCCAAGGCTGATCTTGATCTTCAGATCCTACTCTCTCCATCTCCTGAGGGCTGGGATTGAGGACACATGCCATCACACCAGTTTAAATGCTTCTTCTCTTTAATGACAAGTATTTATGGGTCACAGAATGGGACATTGCTTTAAACTACTGTGGCCCTTGGAAGAGGAGTTGGAGATATGGGACAAGTTTGAGTGTGAATGTGGGTGTCTTGGCCCATGTGTGGAGGGCAGAGACAACTTTCTGGAGGTGGTGTCTCCTTCCAACAGGGATCTGACAGTCCAAGTCAGCTGGTCAGGCTTGCCTGGCAATCACTTTTAATCCACTGAGCCATTTTACTAGACCAAAACTAACAAATGTTAAGCAGAGACTTAACTAAGCACAGAGATATTCATTCTCTTACTCTCTGCTTTTATAAATATTTATAATTTTCCCATAATAAAAGTTAAAGTAAACAAGATTAATTACATACTATATATGTAATGTATATTAATGTATATATGCATTTCTGAATGTGTCCAGCCCAGTCACCATCTTGAATATTAGACACATAATTTAAATTGCTTGAAAAACAGCCCAATTCGTCAGTCTATGAAACTGCCTGCCTAAACAAACACACGTGCCCTCTGTTCCTCCCCAGAGCTCCTGTCCTGTCTTTAAAATGACAATACTGTTCAGTCAGTTGCTCAAACTGGTAACTCAGAGACATCCTTGACTCCTCTCTGTGGAGATGGTACAGCAGGTAAAGGCAGCAGCTGCCAAGCCTGGTGACCTCAGTTCAGTCCCTGAGTACCATATGGAAGGAAGACACAAGTGATTCCCTTTAATTGTCCTCTACCTCCACAGCACACCATGGCACAAGTGTGACCACACACAATACATAAATAAGTGTAATGGAAGTTAGTTTTAGGGCCTGGAGAGATGGCTTAGTAGTTGAGTGTGCACTGCTCTTCCAGAGAACCCAAGTTAGGTCCCAACACCCACATCGCATCTTCTCAGATTCCCGTACTCCAGCTTCAGGGGATCTGACTTAGTGTACAAATCAAACTATCATTTTTTGTCTTTAAATGAGTGGGTGCTGGCTGTGACGGCACAAGCTTATAATCCAGCGTTCAGAAGGCTGATGCAGGAGTGTTGGGAGAGTTTGAGGCCAGCCTGGGATACAAAGCAAGATTTATCTCAAACAGAAAATAGAAATAAAAGTATCAGTTGGGTGTGGGTTAAAAGGGGGAACAATGGTATAATGAAGTGAAAGCAGGGGCTGGAGAGAAGGCTCTGCTGTTGAGAGCTGAGGTTCTTAAGATAGTCAAATTCCAGAGGTCTTCAGTTCGATTCCCAGCACTGACTTGGCAGCTCACAACTTCTGTAACTCCACTTCCAGAGAATCAGACATTCTCTTAGAATTGCCTGTATGGAAAACACCAATACACATACAATAATAAAAACGAATTTTAAAAAGAGGATATACCTTAATGTTTATCTGCCATAAAGTTAGATACCTTTCAAGGGTGTTATTGGGCATCTCTTCCTGGAGAAATCAAGGTGACTGTCAGCTCTGAAGGTCAGATTGGAATGTACCAACAGTCATTTCACAGATTAACCTATTTAATACACCATGGGTCCCCAAACCACAGAATTATGGATCCTCCTCCCCTAAGGAAGAATACAAACACAAATCTTTCATAGAATATAAATCAAGAGAGGCTGGAGGATGACTCATCAGTGAAGTGCTTGTCATGCAAGTGTGAGCAACTGAGCCTGGATTCCGTGTTCCCTGGAAAGAAGACAAAAATCCAGGCAGAGCAGTAATCTGGTGATATCAGATCTGAGGAGGTAGAGACAGGAGGATACCAGGGCTCCAATCAGCCAGTCTAGCATAATAATGAGCTCTAGGTTAACCAAGAGACCTTTTCTTATGCTCCCTCTCCTCCTCCTCCTCCTCCTTCTCCTCTGCCTCATCATCATAGTGAGCATTTTAATTCCAGTATCAGCATCATGTTGCTCACCATGCACACACTAAATAAATAAATGTACTTTAAACACTTTAAACTAGAGGGCTGGAAAGATGGTTCATTGTTTAAGTGTGTTTGTGCCCTTGCAGAGGACACAAGTTCAGCTCCTAGCAACCACATGGGTAGCACACAATCACCTGTAACTCCTGCTTGAGGTTATCTGATGCTCTCCTCTGGCTTCTATGGGTATTGCATGCAGATGTGCCATGCGAATCTCCCCCCACATACACACATAATTAATAAAAAAAATAGATTTTTTGATATTATAAAAATTTAATGTAGAGAGCAAGTGAAGAAATCACCCAACATTGAACTCTAACCTCCACACTCATACTCACAATCCTGCACACACACAGAGGAGCATGTTTGCCCACTCACACACACAACCACACATACACACACATGCACACACAAGCACTCAAGCCCAAAAGGAATCCACATGCTTCGACAGGGACATCTTACAGGTAACTTCTTTTCATTTCTATAAGAGGATCCAAATCATTACAGTCAATTTATTTGAATAAAAAGAACATCAATTCTGTGTAAGTGCTGCCATGGAAGAGAATGATACTTACAAGATGTAGACTCCCTTGGAAAATGTAACAGCAATGTAGCCTTGCTGAAATTTAGGATCCTTAGCAAGAAGCTCACACATTTGGGAAGTGGCATTCAAGTCCTTGTTCTCCATATCCTAAAACAGGAGCAGTGAGAAATCAAAGGTGGGACTCTATGTAACTGGCATCTTCTCTAAGAGGGGAACTGACTTAAGTCCCAAGGGGTTTGAAGGAAATGTCCTCACAGACTCAGATATTTAAACATGTGGTCCCCAGTTGGTGTGCTGTTTGGGGATGATGTGGGGGGGTAGCCTTGCTGTGGGAAGTCTATCACTGGGGTGGGCTTTAAGGACTCACAGCCCTGCCTCACTTCCAGGTTGCTCTCCCTGCTTCCTGTCTGCACTGGAAGCTGTGCTCTCTCACCTTCCCTCTCCTGATGCCATGTCTTTCTGCCATGATGAACTCTTATCCCTTTGGGGCCATAAGTCCATACAAACTCTACATAAGTTGGTTTTCATCACAGTGTTTTATCACAGCAACAGAAAAGTGACTTATAGGAGGTGAGACCCTCCCATCTCCTTTGGAGTCATGAGCAGGATGGCACATGCCTGCAATGCCAACACTCAGGGAGCAGGGGCAGGGAGATCAAGTTCCAGGCTAGCCTGGGCTACATAGCAAAATCATGCAGCCCTTCCCCCCTAAAAAATAAAACAAAATCAGTGGGGTTATGGTCTGTAAGGCTAAGCATTCAAATAGAACTGTTTATCAAAGTCCTCAGCAAAGGGTTGAAGATTTAGCTCAATGGTAGAGCACTTGCCTAGCAAGTGCAAGGCCCTGGGTTCGGTCCTCAGCTCCAGTAAAAACAACAAAAAAATGTTTGCGGGGCGGTGGTAGCACATGCCTTTAAACACAGCACTCTGGAGGCAGAGCCAGGCGGATCTTTGTGAGTTTGAGTCCAGCCTGGTCTACAGAGCGAGATCCAGGAAAGGCACAAAGCTACACAGAGAAACCCTGCCTCAAAAAACCAAAAAATAAACAAACAAACAAAGTCCTCAGCAAACGTCTCAGGGAACAAGCTGCCATGTTACCTCCTTCACGTTCTTCCAAAGCTCCTGGGGTAAGAAGTGAATTCGAGTGCTCGCTTCAACAACAAATATACTAAAATTGGAACGATACAGAGAAGATTAGCATGGCCCCTGCGCAAGGATGACATGCAAATTCCTGAAGCGTTCCATATTTTTCTGGAAAACGGGACGCCAAGAAAGACAGGAGGATTGCCCAATGACGAAGAAATGGCTGAGATCTACATGAACAACCTGGACATGAGTGGGAGCAATGAAGGGCGAGGGTCGAGGGAAAGAGAGCCTGTGGGAGCGGAAGATCCCAGCTGGATCAAGAACAGAGAGGGAGAACAAGGAATAGGAGACCATGGTAAATGAAGACCACATGAGAAAAGGAAGAAACAAAGTGCTAAAGAGGCCCACAGAAATCCACAAAGATACCCCCACAAAAGACTGCTGGCAATGGTTGAGAGACAGCCGGGACTGACCTACTCTGGTGATGGGATGGCCAAACACCCTAATAGTTGTGCCAGAAACCCCATCCAAGGACTGAGGAATCTGGATGCAGAGATCCACGGCTAGGCCCCGGGTGGAGCGCCAGGAGTCTAATTAGCGAGAAAGAGGAGGGTTTATATGAGCGAGAACTGTTGAAACCAAGGTTAGATAAAGCACAGGGACAAATAGCCAAACGAATGGAAACACATGAACTATGAACCAAAGGCTGAGGGGCCCCCAACTGGATCAGGCCCTCTGAATAGGTGAGACAGTTGATTGGCTTGATCTGTTTGGGAGGCATCTTGGCAGTGGTACCAGGTCCTGGGCTCATTGCATGAGTTAGCTGTTTGAAACCTGGGACTTATGCAGGGACGCTTGGCTCAATCTGGGAGGAGGGGACTGGACCTGCCTGGACTGAGTCTACCAGGTCGATCTCAGTCCTCGGGGAGGCTTTGCCCTGGAGGAGGTGGAAATAGGGGGTAGGCTGGGGGAATGGGAAGGGGGCAGGAAGGGGGAGAACAAGGGAATCTGTGGCTGTTATGTAGAACTGAATGGTATTGTAAAATAAAATAAAATAAAATAAAATAAAATAAAATAAAAAAATAAAATAAAATAAAATAAAATAAAACAAAATAAAAAAGAAGTGAATTTGAGGTGTTTCCACTTCAACCATCATTTCATCTGTATCAAGGGGGTCCTCTAGACAACAAAAAACAACGATGAAAATTCATGAAGCAAAACATTAAGTTTTTATTTTGTGTGTATGGATGTTTTTCATACACACACACACACACACACACACACACACACACACACACACACACACCTTGTGTGCAGTAACCACAGAGGCCCGAAGAGGAGCTCAGGTCCTCTGCAATTAAAATTACAAACTGTTGTAAGCTGCCATATGGGTGCTGGGCACTGATTCCAGGTCCTCCAGTGTCCTTAACTACTGAGCAATCTATCCAGCCCCACAAACAGCGAATTCTAAAATCCAACAATGAATCACAATAAATAGAAAGAGACATTAACTTGGTATTTAAACACTGAAGAAAATATTAAAAGTCATTGATTCTTGCAGTTAAACCACTGTTTCTATTAGAGCATGAACATTGTATACACAATCAAAGATCTGAGTTCATAACATGCAGTAGCCTGAAGTCTGAGCAGAGTGTTGAGGCAGCATTTGCTGGCATTCATGCAGGACAGCATGCACAATGCAAAGTGCATGTGTTTGGGGTTCAGAACCAAGGCTCCAGTGGAGCGGGAGATGCACACACTGCCAGAAGGATTCCATTCACTTCATCTTTGATATTGAACTAAATTTTTATCATTGTGGGTTCAGAATACTCCTTCCACAATCTTCTCAACTGAGATTCAGTTACATAATCCCCCATGGGGTCTCCTGCCACAGTATAAGAAGCTGGAAGCTTCAGGCTCCAGAAAAAAATGAGAATGTGTCTGAGTTCAACATTCAGAAGATATGAAGAATTCTTACAGCTTAACAAGACAAATAGTGAAATTAAGAAATAGTGTGTGGACTGGGGCTAAAGCTCTAGGTGCCAGTGGTGGCCTAAGATGCACTCTACATGTGCCTGGCCTGGGCAGCTTTGGGGCAGATCAAAATAGCTGGGTGTTCCTTCCTTGTTAGATGAATGAGTTGACCTTGGCTTCCTTTTCTGGCAGGCAGAGGTGGAAGAAACACTCAAGAGACTTCAGAGCCAGAACCGAGTGCAGGGAATCATTGTGGTGAACACGGAAGACATTCCCATCAAGAGCACCGTGGACAATCCCACTACTACACAATATGCCAACCAAATGCACAACTTCATCTTGAAGGCACGGAGTACTGTGCGTGAAATTGACCCCCAGAATGATCTACCCTTCCTTTGAATTCACTCCAAGAAAAATGAAATTATGGTTGCACCAGACACAGACTATTTCCTGATTGGGATTCAGAATCCAACTGAATAACTGAATAAGCCACTGTCTTGGCTTCCTGTGTCTTTCCTTAACTTAAGGTCCCCCAGAATAATAGTGCTAATCATGTCAGTGGGCACAGTGTGGTTGTCCGAGAGCCCATATAGACCATGCCATTGATCAGTGGTAGCTCTGCCCACCCCAACAAGGAATGTCTCTGGTGATCCAGTCAGTTCTCATTTCCAGGCTTTGGAGGAAGAGCTTATGATAAGCCCACACATACCTTCCTTCTCACCCACAGTTCATGTTATCACCCTTGGAAAGCCTGGTTTTATTTGTTTGTTTGTTTGTTTTGTTTTTCTTTAACTAAAAATAACTTCAAAATAAAAAAAGAAAGAAAGAGTGTGTGTGTGTGTGTGTGTGTGTGTGTGTGTGTGTGTGTGTGTGTGTGTTGGGGTGGACTGAAGAGATGGTTGAGTGGTTAACTTATGTTACTCTTTTGCAGAGGGCCCAAGCCCAGTACTAAGGTCTAGTGACTCACAAACACCTCTAACTCCAACTATGGGTTCAACTATTTCTTCTGTCCTCTGTGGGCACCTGCATACAAGAGATTCACATAAATACATGTACATACATTTCAAAGTTGGAATTTTTTTTTTATTTTCTGTGTGTGAGTGTTTGGCCTCCATGTGTGTATGCACACTCCCTGTGTGCCTGGTACCCAAAGATTCAAGGAGAGGTGGGGTGCATCCTCTGGAGATGGAGGCACAAGCAGTTGTAAGCTGCCATGTGGGTGCTGGGAACCCAACCTGGATCCTCTGCAAGAGCATCTAATGCTCTTGACTAGTCAGTTACCTCTACAGACACAGGTGGAATGAAAAAATGTAACTAAATATGCATGGTGGTGGATGCCTTTCTTTCACATTCAGGAGGCAGAGGCATTCAAAATAAATAAACAGAGCCTGGAAATAGTGCAGCGGTTAAGAGCACTGACTGCTCCTCCCAGCACCCGCATGGTGGCTCACAGCTGTCTGAAACAATTCCAGAGAATCTAAAACATTCTCTGACCTCTGTGGGTACTGCATGTACATGGTTCACAGATAATCATACAAGCAAAACACTCATACATAATAAATAAATAAATATATATAAATTTGAAGAACATCAAAATCTCAAAACAAACAAACAAACAAACAAAAAACATAAAGAAGGAAATGGGAAAGGATGAAAAGACATGTCTCCAAGAAGACAGAAATGACTACAGGACCATCAGTCTTTAATGAAATGCAAATAAAACAACAAAGTTCTAATTCTGACCAGACAGACTTTGAGGACATAAAGAAATAGCCAAACTAATGGAAACACATGAACTATGAACCAATAAGTTCTAATTCTGACCAGACAGACTTTAAGAACATAAACAAATAGCCAAACTAATGGAAACACATGAACTATGAACCAATAGCTGAGGAGCCCCCAACTGGATCAGGCCCTCTGGATAAGTGAGAAAGTTGATTAGCTTGAACTGTTTGGGAGGCCCCAGGCAGTGGGATCAGGACCTGTCCTTAGTGCATGAGCTGGCTGTTTGGAACCTGGGGCCTATGCAGGGACACGTGGCTCAGCCTGGGAGGAGGGGACTGGACCTGCCTGGACTGAATCTACCAGGTTGAACTGAATCCCCAGGGGAGTCTTTGCCCTGGGGGAGATGGGAATGGGGGGGTGGGCTGGGGGGAAGGCAGGGGTTAGGGTGGGAGGGGGGAGAACAAGGGAATCTGTGGCTGATATGTAAAATTAAATTACATTATAAAATTTAAAAAAAATTAAAACTAAAAAAAAAAAAAGAAGTAGGAACACTTGTCCGTTTTTGGTGGAAAAGTAACAATGCAACCCCTGTGGAAAAGTATAGAACTGCCTGAAAAGTAACTAAGCATGTAATTATCCAATGACCCAGTAACTGCACTCCTACATTTATACACAAGAAAAATGTAAACATACATCAAGATAAAACCTTACACAAATGTTGACAACAGGATTGTGGTGATAGCAAAGGTTAAAAAAAAAAGCCCAAACGTCCATTACTGGATGAACAACCTGTGGTATAGTCACACACTGGAATACTATTCACCCATGAAGAGGAATGAAGCCCAGAATGCATGCTACAACCTCAAAGCATGTTCCCTACAATAACCCCCCACAAAAGACATGTTATACACACCTTCACCTGTTGTGTCCAGAATAAGAAACCCCACGGCACAGAGAATAGGGGGAGGTTATCAGCAGTGAGAGGAGGGGAGGACACAATGACTTCACCCATATGGAGGTTTGCCTGGTGCTCACAGTTCTGAAACTAGAGAGAAGCTGTGGTTGTCTCAGCTGGTGAACAGGCTCAAGGCCACCGAATTGGGCACTGAAAATGGTGAAGCTGATGTCCCATGAATTTCCCCTCAGCAGGAACAGATAAAAGAACACTTCCTGTGTAGATCTGTCTGACAGTGCTAACAAGCTGCAGAAGGCCATGTGAGGCTAGATTAGTAGCCCCCGCTGATAGAGTGCTTTCCCAGCATGCACCAGACCCTGGGCAGGACCCCAGGACTATATAAACTGGGCAAGGGGGGCAATCATATGGTTCCAGCACTTCGCAGGCAGAGGCAGGAGGATTATAAGTCAAGGTTTTTCTCAGCTGCTCATCACATTAATAAAAACAACAAAGGGGGAGGCAGCTGTGCTGACACAAATCTATAATCTCATCACTCAGAAGACTGAAGCAGGAGGATTGCCAGGACCAGGATGAAGTACATGAAGTGCCTGAGGCACACACAAGCAAAGGCTAAAAGTGAAAACCAACTCCCCTGCTTCTCAGATCCTGACAGAGTGACCTGTGCTAATTTACAAACAATCAGAGCTTAAAGAGCCTGCACCCCAAATGGACACCTGGTGTGACAGGAGTCACTGTGGACAAATAGGGAGCTGCCCACCTTGTCACTCAAACAAGTACACAGAGGGCAAAATGAAGGGGGGCAGGAAACTGTTCTCAACTGTGGTGAAAGTGCCCCACTCCTGCAATTCTCTCTCTAAGAACCAGCCTGCTGTGTTTGAGTTCACAGAGTCTGTTCTTCATTAAAACTCTTCTACTCTGGTGAATCTCTTACCCTGCTCCACAGACATTCCAGAACAACACAGCTCTGCTCAGTGACAGCCTGAGTACTGGAGAGGGCGGCATCCATCTCACATCCTCTGTGAGCCTGGCTCCAGCCCTGGGGTCTGAAGCAGCTTTGCAAGAGCTGTCCGGATTCAGTGACTCTGACTCCTCTCTGTGGTTTTCTTTAACTCATTCCAAAGAGATCAATCTCTAAGTGCTTCTGTCAAGATGGATACAGGTCTTGAGATGGCTAGTTCAAAAATCAGTTCTCAGACTGCTCCTGACGGACCTGCCCACCTGTGGTCCATTGACCTGCTCTCTTCCTATTTCATTGGTGTGGGATTTTTGTTGATGTGTGTTGTTGTTTATTTGTTAGTTTCTGAGGTGGGGTATCACCCCAGAGTGTGCAGGAGCTCACTAGAATCTCACTAGTGATTAGATGAACTTGCCGTCATCTACCTTCCTTGGCCTCCCAGCCTTGAGACCCCATGGGGCATGTTCCTTCTTCAGGGAATATTTTTTTCCACTGGGATCAAGGACACTGAACTCTCCTGACCTCCCACCACCCTTCAGGATGCTCCCTCGTGTCTCTCTCTCTGGGCTGTGCACTTTTTGTAACCCCACAACTTGGAAAGTTCAAGGTTACCTTTGGGACCGTAGACTTGAAGCTCCTGTACTCCCTGCAAAGACAAGAGAATCATGAAAGATTTGAGGCTAGCCTGGACTACATAGTGAGCTCCAAGACAGATATAGCTACAGAGGAAGACCCTGTCTTAAAATAAATACTGAAACAAAATAAAATAGAGAGAAAGAAAAAGGAAAAAAGGTCATCCTTGGCTACATATCAAATATGGGATAATTGGGCTACAGGAGACACTTTCTTCAAAAATCAAATAAGTCAGGCATAGTACGACACCCCGAATGTTTCCTAGCACTTGGGCAGTAGAGACAAGAACAGGAGATCAAGGGTATCCCTGGTTACATAGAAAATTCTAGGTTTCATGCACTGTATGGGATTAAAGAAGCCGGTACACAAGGCTGCATGGTGCTGGAGTGGGTAAAGACACCTACTGCCAGGACAATGACCTGAGTTCCATCCCTGGGACCCACGTAGGAGGAGAGAACAGAACTCCACCCAGCCCTGTACTGGGTGTCTCTCAGTGTCTCTTTCAAGCTTCCTCCACAGAGCTCGCTGGATGTTCCTCCTCAGTCTCACCACAAGCTTTTCAGTCAGGCAAATTACCCACAGACCTCTGCTGGGTCTGCCTTCCTGCCCAAACCTAAAAGTACACTGTTTCCCCTGCTCTCCAGTCTGCCTGGATTTCCTCAATGAGACTCCACCTAACCGACTTCTCCCCAGCACATGCTCTGTCTCTGACCTCCACAGATGCCTTAAATTTCCCCAACTTCATTCCTTGTTCTTTCTGGAGCCCAAATCTGCAGCTCATTCTTCTCCTACAGCTCATTCACTCTGCTGCTCTCATTCCCATCCCTGGCCCTCACAGCTGTCAAGTGCACAGAACCTCTCAACAGCTGTCTGGAATCTGCTCCACTTCCCCTCTGGGGGACCTCTCTCTACCCAGACTGCCCTCTCCTCTGAATCCCTACTTTGCATCTCATCCTCCTTCTAAAACCCCTCCTTCAATTCCTTTGGGAAAATCTAGCCTGGACCTGGCATGGTGGTGCTTGCCTTTAATCCCAGCAATGGAACGCAAAGGTAGGTGGATTTCTGAGTTCCCAGCTATCCTTGGCTATAGAGAAACCCTGTATCAAAAAAAAAAACATAACAGACAATATGGTGATATTTTATTTGTACTGAAATGTGATTTTATTTGTATGTTAATAAATAAAGTTCCCCGGGGGTCAGAGCTATTAGCAAGCCATAGCGAAAGCTGGGCAGTGGTGGTGCACACCTTTAATCCCAGCACTTGGTAGGCAGAGCTAGGTAGATCTCTGTGTGTTCAAGAATACATCCAACATTGGAGACACACGCCTTTAATCTCAATACCAACCATAGAAGACCTGGAGGTCTGTATAGACAGGCAATGATGAGGCGGTCATGTGGTTGGGATTACATCCAATGAGAAAGCAGAACTGAAAGTCTTTATAAAGACAGATACACAGGAAGTAGGTCTCTTTCAGAGAGGTAGGACCACCGCAAGAGGAAGGGTAAGGTTTTTAGCTCTTAGCTCTGACCTCTTGGCTTTCTTCTTTGCATTGGTTCTGTGTTTCTTATTGAATAAGACAGTTACTTCTACAAGAAAAAAAAAAGATACAGCTGAAGGCATAGCTTATTAGCAGAGTGCTTGTGTAGCATATGTGAGGCCCTGGGTTCAATCCTCAGGACTGAAAAGAAATGAATATCTGAGAAAAGGATCAACTTCCATTTTAGCCAGAAAAGCAGGACACTTAAGCTTGGAATAGAGAGATGGCTCAACAGTTAGAAACACCTGCTGCTCTTGCAGAAGACCCAGGTTCAGTTCCCAATGCACACATGGAGTTTATAGCCATCCATAACTCCAGTTCCCGGGACCCAATACAGTTAGAACCAGGCACATGTGAAATGTACTTACATATATGAGGGAAAACACTCACACACATAAAAACAAACAAATCTTTTAAAACAAGGTAACAATAAAAACAACAAAACCTTAGGGCTGAGGAAGGCTGGGCATGGTGCAGTACTCCCATAATTCCAAGCCAGTTTTCACCAGAGAAACCACAGTCTCTCAAGCCTTGGCTCATTAGTAATCCTTACTTTTTTTTTCTTTACTTGTAATATACAAACTTTGCATGCAGTACTTGATTGTAATCACTGAATTCCCATGGAAGAAATTTATTTTCTTTAGCTGCCCAGAATAATTCTCCCTCTTTAAACTGCTAGACTGGGTTCCAATCAGAGATACAGAGCTAAATTCAACTTGATGTGAATTTATAGTAGAATGCATATGTTTACACTGGTATGACCCTACATTTATTTTTCCCATGCTTTCTTGCCTTATAACACACAGGTCATATGATATAAAACCTTAACTGAATCCTGAAAACCTGAAAGAGCCAGAAACTCCCTCTGTGTTTCTAAAGTGAAGGCTCTTTCCCTTCAAGTCCCCCATGGCTGTCTGTGGCCACAATACCATAGCTCTCCTGCTAACGCCCTGCTGAAGCCTAATGTGTCCTTCCTCTCTACTGAACCTGCAGTGTCTTAGAAGCAGGAGAGGTGGACCAGCCATGCAGATGCCAGTGAAGAGTGGTCTGGGCAGAAAAACTGAGGAATCTTGTGAGTTTCTGTATGATGGACTCATTTGACACAGAACAATGATTCTTTTTTCCCTTTCTTCCATCCTTTCTCCCTCCCTCCATACCTTGCTCCCTTCCTTCCCTCCTTCCTTCCTTCTTTCCTTCCTTCCTTTCTTCTTTCCTTCATTCCTTCTTTCATCCCCTCCTTCCTACCTACCTCCCTCCCTTCTTTCCTTCCCTCCTGATACAACATGTTGCTATGTAAAGGTCTTGAACTCTTACATTTCTTGCTTCAGTCTTCTGAGTGCTTCTATTATAGGTGTGAGCACAATGCCTAGCCAGAATGACATTTTCTTTTTAAATTAATTATTTTTTATAATTTTTATGTGTATACAGCTTTGCTTGCATGTATGTCTGTATATCACATGCATACCTAGTGCCCATGGAGGCCAGAAGATGGTGTCAGACCAGCTTGAACTCAGCTACACAGAGTCATGAGCCCCTATGTGGGTGCTGAGAATTAATCATTTATTTACTTAATTCTATGATTTAAGCAAGAGTAGTCAGTGCTCTTAACTAATGAGCAATCTCCCCAGCCTGAAATTAACTATTTTAAGTTTTAAATGACTTATTACATATTGTATTGTGAAGGGTATGTGCCTGTGAGTGTGGGTTCCTGTGCAGGACAGAAGAGGGCGTCAGATCCCCAGGAGCTGGAATTGCAGGCAGTTGTGAGCCAACTGAGGAGAGTGCTGGGGTCTGAACTCAAGTCCTGGAGAAGAACAGTGTGTGCGCTTAACTGCTAAACCACCTCTGAGAAACGGACATTAATTTGTATCATATTTATATATTTATTTATTTATTGTGTGTGTGCGCACCTGCAGGTGTGAGTGGGGGTGGTGAGTAGGTGGGTGTGTACTCACATCCACGCTATGCTGTACACTTCTCTGTTCTAGAAGGTGATGCCTCTGTGTTATGAAGAAACAGGATGTAGGTGTCATTCAGGGTGTGGGGTGATGTGACAATTAACCTAGGGAGGGAAGTGGCCCCCTCCCCCCAGCTTGTCAACAGAACCAGTCTCTGCCCTGGCCAGGCCAACATTGTTCTGAGGGACACTCTATGTAACCCTGGCTGCCTGAACTCAGAGAGATTCACAGGCGTCTGCCTCAAGTGCTGGGATTAAAGGTGTGTGCTGCCGTGACTGGTCAGTGCAGCATTTTACATGAAACTGTTGATGTATATATATATCATTTTATTCTTCTTTGTAAAGTTGTGTTTCCACAGCAGACATGGTGGCCCAGGCCTATAAGCCCAGCACTACTGAGGCAGAGGCAGGAAAATTGCCACAAGTTCTAGGCCAGTTTGGCTACATAGCTATTTCCAGTCCAGCCAGGACTATATAATGAGAGTCTATGTTTAAAAAAATGAAAGTACTGGGGTGGGGGTTGCTGAATAGCTGGTTTAGCAGATAAGAGCACTAGCTGCTCTTCCTACAGACCCAGGTTATCGTTGTGGATCATAACTACATGTAACGACTGTTCCAAGGGATCTGACCCACTCTTCAGTATTCCATGGGCATCAGGCATCCATATGGCACAAACATACACATTCAGGCAGAACACCATTAACTTTAAGTAAGTAAGTAAGAAGTAAATAAATAAAATCCAACAAAGGGCTGGGATAGCTCAGTCAGTAAGGTGCTTGCCTTGTAAGTGCCAGGGCCTGGGTTTGCTCCCCAGAACCCAGGTGAAAATTCCAGGCAGGGTGGTGAGTGCTTGTAATCCTAGCACTGGGCAGGTCCCTGGAGATCTCTAGTAACCCAGCCTAGGCTACTTGGCAAGTACCAGGCCAGTGAGAGACCCTGCCTCAGAAGTAAGTAGATGACTCCAGAGGAATGACACCTGAGGACATCCTGGACCTCCACATGCACAGACACACAGATAGACAGACAGACAGACAGACAGACAGACAGACAGACAGACACACACACACACACACACACACACACACACACACACACACACACAGTGTCAGTCTTGCTATGTATCCTTGCTGTAAAAATACAAACCATACAGAAGTGTATAAAGTAAAATACCAGCTGGGTATGATGGCCCAGGCCTATAATGCCAGTACTTATAAGGCAGAGGCAAGAGGAGCAGGAGCAAGAGTTCAAGGTCACCCACTGCTACACAGAGAGTTCCAGGACAACCTGGGCTACATGACAGAGACCTATCTGGTTTCTCCCTCAATCCTCTCACCTTATTTTTGAGACAGTTTCCTATTAACCCTGGGACCTGGTGATGTGGGTAGACTGTGTGGCCCCAGGGACCCCCTTGTCCTCACTCCTCAGCACAGGGTGACAGGTGCACGTCCCACACCTGAGGATGTGGATCCGATCAGTTCCCACACTTCTGCAGCAAGCCCTTCACTGACTGAGCTCTCCCGAGCCCCGAGCCTACTTTCCTTTCTTTGTTTTTATTACTTAAAATGATTCATTTCTTTAATTCTATGTATACGTGTGTGTGCATGTATGTATGTACATCATGTGTGTGCTAGGTATCTGGAGTGACTGAAGAGAGCATTCGGTCCACTGGAACTGGAGTTACAGATGCTGTGGGTTCTGGCAGGCAAGCCTGGGTCTTCTGAGAAAGCAGTGAGTATGCTTGACCAGTGAACCCTCTCTTAGGCTTATGTTTTTATTACATTTTACTTATTTATTTTGAATTTTGATGCACATGTGTATGGGCACGTACGGTGGATGTATTTGTCAGAACACAACTTTGAGGAGTCAGTTCTCTGCTCCCACCACCTGGGTACCAGGGAAGAAACTCAGGTAGTCAGGCTTGGTAACAGCGCCTTTACCCCCTACCCATTGTTGACCGAATGACTTTCTTTCTTTTTTCTGTTTTTCCAGACAGGGCTTTTCTGTGTAGCCCTGCTGTCCTGGAACTTGCTCTGTAGACCAGGCTGGCATCGACCCCAGAGAACCACTTGCTTCTTTCTGAGAGATGAGATTAAAGGCATGTACCACCAAGGTCTGGGTTTTTGGTTTTTTTTAATTTTTCACTTTTCTTGAGACACATTGTTTGTGTAGTCCTGGCTATCCTGAGACTTGCTATGTAGACCAGGCTGGCCTTGAACTCACAGGGATCTCCTGGCCTCTGCCTTCTGCGTGCTGGGTTTAAAGGTGTGTCGTCCTGACAGGCCTTCACCACTTCCTCCTATATAAAGCCAGTGTTGCAGATCCCACTGTACTACTTAATGGATTCTTTTTAATGTTTTTCAATCAAAAATTTTTGAGTAGCTAATTGATACCTTGAATCTAGAAGAAGAGAAAACACTGTGCACAGAACACACACGTACTGAAGAGGGACACAGTGACAAGAGTCTCTGGCTATAAACTAGATTGCAGCCTGGATAAGAGAAGCCAGGTTCCCACATCTCTCTGCTGCACCCAAGACATGCCCTCCATGACAGTCTGGATCCCTGACTGGATCTCTAATAAGACATCTTCCTCCTGCTCTCACTAGCTAGAGCTTCCTCCTCTGTAATTTCATCCTTACCCACTGGAATCCTCGCTTTCTTTCAAGATCCAGAACAAACACCACCTGCCATGACTAGCCCTGGAGGAAAATCAAGTCTCCATTCCCAGTCCCGACACAAGGCAGAGTCCTGTCTTCCTTCCACACAGCCTCTTCTTCCATGAAGCACAGTGCTGAAGAGCTGGTGCCTCTGTGGACCTCACCTAATTTCTCACATGGACACACACGCTGAAATAAAATCTGCTTAGTGGTTAAGGCAGCTGCAGCCAAGCACGAAGTCCTGAGTTCAATCCCTGGAAGTGAGTTTTGATAAGCCAGGAGTGGTGAGAAGTTAGTGTGTCTATTAGAGGATGGGGGTCCCTGACTCTAACAGAGATGGTGATCCTCTCCTGGAGAGAAGGGTGATCACAGGGAAGAGGAGGGAGCCCCAAATTTCATCCAGACAGAAGACACCCATCACCTCACAGGCCATCCTCAGGTTGGATGTCTGACTGCAAGGGGAGAATGACCTTCACTTTTTCTGGGATTAATTCAGGGGAAAAAAGAGGGGAGGGGACAGAGGTTTAGGGGAGGGAGGGAGAGAGAAGAGGAAGGCCAAGTGCATTAACAAGGGAGCAGTTGGTGAAACAAGCCTAGAGTTTTGAGAGCTGCCCATGCCAGGACCCACCAGTCTGGGTGAACAGGTCCTTAGTCCAAGGAAATCTGCAATTCTCTATCCAGAGGGCTGACAGAGGGAGGGTGCGTGGGAGAAAGTAAGGGAAGTTCAGAAATAGGGTGGAACTAACTCAGGGACACCTCAG
Organism: Peromyscus leucopus; assembly: GCF_004664715.2. Taxonomy (NCBI): domain Eukaryota; kingdom Metazoa; phylum Chordata; class Mammalia; order Rodentia; family Cricetidae; genus Peromyscus; species Peromyscus leucopus. The sequence goes on along the minus strand of NC_051064.1, from coordinate 123,196,656 downwards.
GATCAAGGTGCAGCTGCACCTGCTCCCTGGGTGGCCAGAGGGTCTCCTGCTCAGAGTGACTGTTCCAGGATTGAGTACAGTGTTAGGAAATAGTGTGAAAAAAGATGTCAGGAGACTGGACTCAAATGCATGCGGGTTTATTTCAGAGAACCTGAGAAGAGCTCACACTAAGCAAGCATGCCTCTCTCACAGACTAGGAACCTTTTACCAAGCTAGGAGAAAGAGAGAGTAAAGGGGGGAGCTGTGTGCTGAAGCAGGTGACTAGTTCTTCTTTGCAGACAGGGTTGGCCTTTTGCAGTTAGGTTGTGTCTCAAGAGTCACCATGGGGTGCAGAGCACTGCTGTGTTTACAATGCTTTGCACTCGCTGTGGACTTGTCTTGTGACCCATCACTCTCGTTTTAAAAGTGTGGAAAGTTTCCTCACCATTCTGCAAGAGCAATTAAATGTTATTAGCAAATGAGCATCTCTCTAGCTTACATTCCTGATCCCCAAAACCCCCACTTTTTTGAGACAGGGTCTCACCATGTAGCTCTAGCTGTTCTAAAACTTACTGATTAGACCAGGCTATCCTCAAACTCACAGATCAGCCTGCGTCTGCCTCTGCCTCCCAAATCCTGGTATTACATGCGTTTGTCACTACACCCAGCTTCTCCGGTTACTTTTGAACACATTTTGATTAAAATTTTGCATCAGGGTTTCCATGAAATAGTGTATTTCTTAACCCAAGTTGGGTTCGTTTTTGTTGGTGGTAGTGGGTTTTTTTGTTGTTGTTGGTTTTTTTTTTTTTTTTGTTTTGTTTTTTTTGTTTTTTTTTTTTTGAGGCACTATTTCTTGTATCCCAGGCTAGCCTCAAATTCACTTTAAGTAAAGGCTGATCTTGAACTTCACATCCTACTGCCTCCATCTCCTGAGAGCTGAGATTAAGTACAAATGCCACCACACCAGTTTAAAGGCTTCTTCTCTTTGATGGCAAGTATTTATGGGTCACAGAATGGGACTTTGCTTTAAACTACTGTGGCCCTTGGAAGAGGAGTTGGAGATATGGGACAAGTTTGAGTGTGAATGTGGGTGCCATGGCCGAGGTGTGGAGGGCAGAGACAACTTTCTGGAGTTGGTCTCTCCTTACACCAGGGATCTGACAGTCTAAGTCAGCTGGTCAGGCTTGCCTGAGAACCAGTTGTAATCCACTGATCCATCTTACCAGACCAAAACTAACAAATGTTAAGGAGGGATGAAAGTAAGCACAAAAATATTCACTCTACTACTCTCTTTTTATGTAAATGTATAATTTTCCATAATAGAAGTTAAAGCAAACAAGAGTAACGTATACACTGTATATATAATGTATATTACTGTATATATGCATTTCTGAATGTGTCCAGCCCTGTCGCCATCTTGAACTTCAGACACGTGTGTTCAATGGCCTGAAACTGGAAGGCCGTTGGTTTGCCAATCTACTGATTTGCCATCTCAAACTGTGCTTACAAATGAAGTCAACATCCTGTCTCTTCACACCACAGTCAAACTGCCTGTCTAAACAAATGCACATGCCCTCTGTTCCTCTCCAGTGGCTCCCAGTTTCTGTAAATGACAATACTATTCAGCCAGTTGCTCAAACTGGTAACTTGGAGACATCCTTGACTCCTCTCTGTGGAGATGGTAAGGCAGGTAAAGGCAGCAGCTGCCAAGCCTGGTGACCTCAGTTCAGTCCCTGAGTACCATATGGAAGAAAGAAACTAGTGACTCCATTAACTTGTCCTCTACCTCCACAAACACTCCATGGCACAAGTGTGACCACACACAATACATAAGTAATTGTAATGGAAGTTACTTTTAGGGCCTGGAGAGTTGGCTTAGTAGTTGAGTGTGCACTGCTCTTCCAGAGGACCCAAGTTAGGATCCCAGCACCCACATCAGTCTCTTCACAGATACCTGTACTCCAGCTTCAGGGGATCTGACACCCACTTCTGGTCTCCCCTGCACCTACAGACACCTGCACACTCACAGAAACACTCTCCAAGTACTGCCTGCCATGTGGCAGGAACCATCTTACCCCCATGAAATCCTGTCAATTAATATGGACAGAGAGAGAGAATGAGAGAGAGAGAGAGAGAGAGAGAGAGAGAGAGAGAGAGAGAGAGAGAGACCCCTAATGATTCCTCTGTGCCACAGAGCTTTGCAATCCCAACACACTTCCTGATTCCTCATTAGTGATGGCTGGTTATGTGATGCAGTTGACTTCAAATACAATTTGAGTGTTGAGTGGGGCAGTTGACTTCAAATGCAATCAAACTGCTAGGTTTTTTCTTTAAATGAGTGGGTGCTGGCTGTGATGGCACATGCTTACAATCCAGCACACAGAAGGCTGAGGCAGGAGTGTTGCTAGAGCTTGACACAAGCCTGGGATACAAAGCAAGGCTTTTTCTCAAAGGGAAACAAAAATTCAAAGTATCAGGTGGAAACAGGTTAGCAAAGGGAACAATGGTATAAAGAAGTGAAAGTAGGGGCTGGAGAGAAGGCTCCGCAGTTGAGAGCTGAGGGTCTTAATTTAGGTAAGTTCTCTAGGCAGTGGTGGGGCTCGCCTTTAATCCCAGCACTGAGGGGGCAGAGGCAGGCAGATCTCTGTGAGTTTGAGGCCAGCCAGGTCTACAGAGCTAGTTCCAGGAAAGCTAGGGCTGTTACAGGGAAATTCTGTCTCAAAAAAAAACCTTTAAAAAAAAGATAATTAAGTTCCAGAGATCCTCAACTTGATTCCCAGCACTGACATTGTGACTCACAACTGTCTGTAACTCCAATTCCAGAGAATCAGACACTCTCTTAGACATACATGCAGGGAAAACACCCATACACATAAAATAATAAAAACAAATTTTTAAAAGGCAGAACTTACTTTTTAAACTTTCTACCAGAAACTGAGACGATATCTTTCATGGTAGGTATTTGGCATTTCTCAGCAAGGTCCTTCCTGGAGAAATCAAAGGTGGCTGTCAGCTCTGAAGGCCAGATTGGAATGTATCAACAGTCACTTCACAGATTAAGCTGTTTAATACACCATGGGTCCCCAAACCACGAAGTTACAGGATCTTCCTCCCCTAAAGCTGATGACAAACCTTTCATAGAAAATCAATCAAGCGAGTACTGGGGAGATGGCTCAGAGGTTAAGAGCACTGACTGCTCTTCCAGAGGTCCTGAGTTCAATTCTCAGCAACCACATGGTGGCTCACAACCATCTACAGTGGGGTCCAATGACCTCCTCAGGCATGCAGGTGTACATGCAAACAGAACACTCATATGTAAAGATATAAAAATTTTTAAAAAGTGAGACAGAAAATAAAACAAGAGAGGCTGGGTGGATGGCTCAGCCAGAGAAGTGCTTGTCATGCAATGTGAGCCTGGATTGCATGCTCCCCAACCCCCCACCAAAAAAGCAAAATATCCAGGCATAGCAGTAATTTGATAATATCAGCTCCAGGGAGGTAGAGACTGGAGGGTCTCTGGGGCTTCTCAATCAGCCAAGCTATCTCAGTAATGAGGTACAAATTCTTGGAGAGACTTTTCTCCTCCTTCTCCTCCTCCTTCTACTTATCATCATCATCTTCATCATCATCATCATCATCTTCATGTTATGTAGCAAGCACACACTAAGTAAATGATATAATTTTAAATCTTTAAAGTAAAGTAGGCCGGGCGGTGGTGGCACACGCCTTTAATCCCAGCACTCAGGAGGCAGAGCCAGGTGGATCTCTGTGAGTTCGAGGCCAGCCTGGGCTACCAAGTGAGTTCCAGGAGAGGCACAAAGCTGCACAGAGAAACCCTGTCTCGAAAAACCAAAAAAAAAAAATAAAGTAAAGTAGAGGGCTGGAGAGATTGCTCGGTGATTAAAAGTGTTTGCCGCTCTTACAAAGGACTCAAATTCGGTTCCTAGCAACCACAATCACCTGTAACTCCAGCTTGAGATGATCAGATGCCCTCCTCTGGCCTCTGTGACATTGCACACATGTGCACATGCCCACATGATTAATATAAAATAAACTTTGGCTGAGCAACGGTGGCATATGCCTTTAATCCCAGCACTTAGGAGGCAGAGGCAGGTCTGTGAGTTTGAGGCCATCCTGATCTACAGAGCAATTTCCAGGAAAGACACTAAAACTACACAAAGAAACCCTGTCTCAAAAATAAATAAATAAATAAAATTTTAAAAATATTCTAAAATGGTAAGGCAGAGGAAGACACCCAACGTTGGTCTCACACATGTGCACACACAGAGAGAAAATAAATTAAGTCCACCAAAGCTTCTCACAGGGACATCTTAAGAATAAATATAAATTCTTTTCATTGCTATGGGAGGATCCAAATCCTTACAGTCAGTTTATTGGAATGGAAAAAACTTCAATTCCGTGTAAGTGCTGCTAAGGAACAGAAGGATACTTACAGCATCTGGAGTTTCTTGGAGAATGTAATAGAAAAGTAGCCTTGCTGCAAATTAGGATTGTTAGCAAGAATCTGACACACTTCAGAAGTGGCATTCAATGCGTTGTTCTCCAGATCCTAAAGAGTGGACAGTGAGAAATCAAAGATGGGACTGTTGGTAACTGGCATCTTCTCTAAGAGGGGAACTGACTTAAGTCTCAAGGGGGTTTGAAGGAGAATGTCCCCACAGACTCAGATATTTAAACACATGGTCCCCAGGCGGTGTGCTGTTTGGGGATGATGTGGGGAGGGGCAGACTTGCTGTAGGAAGTCTATCACTGGGGTGGGCTTTAAGGGCTCACAGCCTTGCCTCACTTCCAGGTTGCTCTCCTTGCTTCCTGTCTGCACTGGAAGCTGTGCTCTCTCACCTTCCTTCTCCTGATGTCATGCCTTTCTGCCATGATGAACTATTATCCCTTTGGAACCATAAACTCATATAAATTCTACATAAGTTGATTTTCATCGTGGTGTTTTTATCACAGCAACAGAAAAGTGACTTACACAGGGTGAGACCCTCCTGTCTCCAACAGAGTCATGAGCAGGATGGCACATGTCTGCAATGCCAACACTCAGGGGCTGGGGCAGGGAGATCAAGTTCCAGGCCAGCCTGGGCCACTTAGCAAAATCATGCATCCTAAAACCAAATGAAACCAGTGGGGATATGGTCTGCAAGGTATAGTATTCAAATGGCACTGTCTGTCAAACTTGGCAGCAAACCTTTGGCTGATGGCTTACCTCCATTATGCTCTTCCCAATCTCTAGAAGCACAATGTACACTCCAGGTATTGACAATTCAACAACCTTTCTAAGGGTGTCCATATTTATCATGTCTCCTAGCCAAGAAAAACAATGATGAAATCATGAATCAAAACATGACTTTTAAAAGATTTTTTTTTATTTTGTGTGTGTGGGTGTTTTTCCTATATGTATCTATGTACCACTTGTGTGCAGCCACAGAGGCCAGAAGAGGAGCTCAGGCCCTCTGGAACTGGAGTTATCAACACTTGTAAGCTGCCATATGGATGCTGGGAACCGAAACCAGGTCCTCCAGTGCTCTTAACCACAGAGACATTGATCCAGCCCGACCAAACAGCAAATTCTAAAATCCAACATTGAATCACAATATAATAGGAAGAGACATTAACTTGGTATTTAAACGCTGGAGAAAATATTAAAAGTCCTTGATTCTTGCAGTTAAACCACTGTTTCTATAAGGGCATAAACATGGTATGCACAATAAGAATTGAGTTCCTAACATGCAGTAGCCTGAAGTCTGAGCAGACTGTTGAGGCTGCATTTGCTGGCACTCATGCAGGACAGCATGCACAATGCAAAGTGCATGTGTTTGGGGTTCAGAACCAAGGCTGCAGTGGAGTGGGAGATGCACACACTGCCAGAAGGACTCCATGCACTTCACCTTTGATATTGAATTAATTTTTTATCATTGTGCATTCAGAATACTGTTGTCACATTCTTCTCAACAGAGATTCAGTTAAATAATCCCCCATGGGATCTCACTCCACAGTATAAGAAGATGGAAGCGGCCAGGCGGTGGTGGAGCTCGCCTTTAATCCCAGCACTTGGGAGGCAGAGGCAGGTGAATCTCTGTGAGTTCGAGGCCTGCCTGGTCTACAGAGTGAGTTCCAGGAAAGGCACCAAAAATACACAGAGAAACCCTGTCAAAAAAAAATTAATTAAAGAAAGAAGAAGAAGCTGGAAGCAGGTGGGTAAGGTCAGTCTCCAGAATAAAAGAGAATATTTGTGAAACATATTTCTGAGGTCAATATCCAGAAGATATAAAGAATTCTTACAACTTAGCAAAATACATAGTATAATAAAGAAATGGGCCGGGCGGTGGTGGCGCACGCCTTTAATCCCAGCACTCGGGAGGCAGAGCCAGGCGGATCTCTGTGAGTTCGAGGCCAGCCTGGACTACCAAGTGAGTTCCAGGAAAAGGCACAAAGCTACACAGAGAAACCCTGTCTCAAAACCAAAAAAAAAAAAAAAAAAAAAAAAGAAATGGTGTGTGAGTCTGTGTGTGTGTGTGTGTGTGTGTGTGTGTGTGTGTGTGCATGTGTGTGTCTGTGTGTGCATGTGTGTGTGTGGTGGAGTAGACTGAACAGATGGTTGAGTGGTTAAGCTGTGCACTGCTTTTGCAGAGGGCCCAGGGCCCAGCACTAAAGTCTGGTGACTCACAACCACCTGTAACTACAACTCTGGGGTACCACTATTTCTTCCATCCTCTGTGAGCACCTGAACACAAGACATTCACACAAATACACATTCATAAACTTGAACATTATATAGATGCTTTTATTTTTATTTGTGTCTGTGAGTGTTTTGCCTCCATGTGTGTATGGGCACTCTGTGTGCCTGGTACCTGAAGAGTCAAGAAGAGGGCACTGAATCCTCTGGAGATGGAGGCACAAGAAAAAATGTAAACATACATCCAGATAAAACCTTACACAAGTGTTGACAGTAGTGTTGGGGTATAGCAAAGGTGAAAAGCTGATGTCCCATGAATTTCCCCTCAGCAGGAACAGATAAAAGAATGTTTCCTGTGTAGCTCTGTCTGTCAGGTGCTAACAAGCTGAAGAAGGCCATGTGGGGATGGAGAGGTAGCCAGAGCACAGCAGATAGAGTGCTTTCCCAGCATGCACCAGGCCCCCCGGCAGGACCCCAGGACTGTGTAAATTGGAGAATGGGAGCACACATATGGTCCAAGCCCTTGGCAGGCAGAGGGAGGAGGATTAGAAGTCAAGGTTACTCTCCACTGCTCATCACATTAATAAAAACAACAAAGGGGGAGGCAGCTGTGCTGACACAAATCTGTAATCTCATCTGTGGGGGTATTGTGTTCCCCAAAATATTGTGTACCTTAATAAATTTATCTGTGATTTTATTAATAAGAACTGTTAAGATTCCTGCTACACTCATCACTCAGAAGACTGAAGCAGGAGGATTGCCAGGACCAGAATGAGGTACATGAAGTGCCTGAGGCACACACAAGCAAAGGCTAAAAGTGAAAACCAACTCCCCTGCTTCTCAGATCCTGACAGAGTGACCTGTGCTGCTTCACACACAATTAGATCTTAAAGAGCCTGCACCCCAAATGGACACCGGGTGTGACAGGAGTCACTGTGGACAAATAGTGAGCTGCCCACCTTGTCACTCAAACAAGTACACAGAGGGCAAAATGAAGGGGGGCAGGTAACTGTTCTCAACTGTGGTGAAAGTGTCCTACTCCTGCTGGGTGCAATTCTCTCTCTAAGAACCAGCCTGCTGTGTCTCTGTCCACAGAGTCTGTTCTTCATTAAAACTCTAATGTCAGTTCTGCTCTGGTGAATCTTTACCCTGCACCACAGACATTCCAGAACAACACAGCTCTGCTCAGTAATACCCCAAGTGATGGAGAGAGCAGCATCCATCTCACATCCTCTGTGAGCCTGGCTCCAGCCCTGGGGTCTGAAGCAGCCTTGCAAGACCTGTCCGGATTCACTGACTAACTCCTCTCTGGGGTTTCCTTTAAGCCTCTAACTGCTTCTGTCAAGATGGAAACAGGTCTTCAGGTGGCTGAGACCAATAATCAGTTCCCAGGCTGCTCCTGACGGAACCTCTACCTGTGGTCTATTGACCTGCTCTCTTCCTATTTGTTGTTGTTTGTTTTTGGGTTGGGGTATCACTGCAGAAGTTGCAAGGACTCACTAGAATCTCACTAGTGACAAATAAATCCACCCTGGCCTTGAACTTGCAGCCATCTACCTCCCTTTGCTCCCCCAGCCCTGGGGCTGCAGGTGTCAGCCCTCACTCTTGGCTTGTTTCCTTCTTCAGGGAACGTTTTCTTCACTGACTTCAGGACACTGACCTCTCCTGACCTCCTCCACCCCTCAGGATGTTCCCTCATGTCTCTCCTGGGCTGTTTCCTCACTGTCAGCTCCACCTCCAGAGCTGAGGTGTCCCCACTCCTGGCACAGTCACTCCTGGGGTGACCTTACCCCAGGACAGGACTTTAAGTTCAAGCCAGAGAAGTGGCTCTGAAGTAAATTCCCCATCCTTGAAAACACAGGTCTGTGAAAAGGGCATCAAAGTTACGAAATCCAAAGCTGGGTGTGCCACCGAATGCCTTTAAGCCCAGAACTCCCGGGTGGGACAGGGGAATCCTGAGTTCAGAGTCAGTCTGGACTATACACTGAGCCTGGTTTTGAAACAAAGTGCCCCTCCCCCTTCTCCCAAAATGAGCTGGGCATAGTGATCCACTTTTCATAACCCCACAACTTAGAAAGAAGAAGAAGGATCAGGAGTTCAAGGTTACCTTTGGGACCCTGGACTTGAGGCTCCTGTAATCCCAGCACTCAGAAGGTGGAGGGAAGAGGATCAAGGGAGATTGAGGCTAGCCTGGACTACATAGTGAGCTCCAAGACAGCCTTGCTAAATAGTGAAGTCCAGTCTTAAAATAAATACAGAAACAAAATAAACTAGAGAGAAAAAAAGGGGCCAAGCAGTGGTGGCGCACATCTCTAATCGCAGCACTCGGGAGGCAGAGGCAGGGGGATCTTTGTGAGTTCGAGGCCAGCCTGGTCTACAGAGCGAGACCCAGGAAAGGAGCAAAGCTACACAGAGAAACCCTGTCTCAGGGGGAAAAAAAAAACAGAAAAAGGGAAAAGTCATCCTTGGCTACATATTAAATTAAGGCTACATAAGACACTGTCTCCCAAAATCAAATTACCCAAGCATAGTAACACTTGACTGTGATACCAGCACTTGAGAGGTAAAAGATGAAAAACAGAATTTCAAGGGCATCCTTGGCTACATAGAAAGTTCTAGGTTTCCATGCACTGTATGGGATTAAAGAAACCAGTACACAAGGCTCCATGGTGCTGGAGTGGGTAAAGACACCTGCTGCCAGCATAATGACCTGAGTTCCATCCCCGGGACCCACTTAGGAGGAGAGAACTGACTCCCAAAAATTGTCCTCAGACCTCCACATATGCTGACCTGGGCTTTCGTGCATACAAGGGTGTCTGCACACACACACACACAAACACACACACACACAAACACACACACACACACACACACACACACACACACACACCAAGTACTCCTCAGATGTTCTCATCCTATGAGGTTCCCCATCTTGGTAAATCACTTTCTAATTGTCCCAGTCCAATTCCCAGTCCTCACACCAGTCGTGAGAGTCACAACAGACATGTCAACCCTCTCTTCCCTGCTCCCTCTGCTCCTGCTACACTGATCTGGACACTACATGCTCAGCTCAGGACCTTTGTCTCTGCTGTTCCTTTGACCACACATCCACATGGCATCTTCCCCCATCCACTTCAGATCTGCTCAACTGTCACTCTCGGGGTGAATCCTTCCCTAACCTTGCTCTCTCCAAGCTCATGCTCACACCTCCAGCTCTGTCTTCTTCCAGGCTTTCTGTCTGTCTACACTGCACTCATCACCATTTGACACGTTTCCCCTATTTCTCTAGAGCCTGTTTCCCCACTGGAAAATGAGTTCCGGAAGGGCAGACAGTTCAGTCTGCTTCCTGCTCAGGTGTAGTCCGTGCTGTGTGGTGACTGTATAAAGGACGCACAGGTAACTGGTAGATCTCCATTCAGAGTGGAGGAATGAAAGCATGAGTGTGCCGCCCAGCTCTGCAGGGACCGCCGGCCTGACTGTCAGGTGCTGCTGGCTGATGCCATAGCTGCTAGGATTTTAACAAGGGCAGCCTAAACCCTCACAGTGCACAGCTCTCCCTGAGCGCTCACCAAAGACACCTGGCTCCCTTCCTTCCAGTGCAGAGGGGTCCTCACATCCCAAATCACTATCCTCACTCCTCCAGCTCTGGCTTTGCAAGTTGGAACCCAGACTGGGAAAGGAAGAGTGTCGCCTGACCTGTACCCATCTACTTCTCACTCACCTGTCTCATAAAAGATCACCAGAGTTGTTAATGTGTCTGACTCTAAGTCCACACTCTGTCCCCAGGTGTTGCAACACCAGGACAGAAGACAGACAGCTAGGAGCCACCAGGAACCACGGAACACCATCTTAGCTCAGTGACACCAACAAGTGCTTGTATATGGATGGCAATCAAGGTGCTTACAGGGACCCAGGTGACCACGCCCCTGCCAGATGCCACAGCTTGAACATTCCCTGCAGGAAAAACATTGCTGACACATATTTATTCCAAGCTTACCACAGACCAGAAGTTGCTCTTCTGCTCTTCAACTGATCTTATTCAATGCTCCCATTGTATACATAAGGACATAGAGGTGACAATTTCAGTGTCGTCAAGGAATTGAACTGTGCCTCCTCTCTCAGCTGTGTAGAGAAGAACTGTCTGTTCTGTGACAACTTCTCACTTCCTTTGAAATGACTTTGCTCCGATTGTACCCCCTCCACGTAGAAGTACTAAAATTTGCCCTCTGACCCTAGGTCCCTTTCATCCAAAGTAATCCTTTCCATAAGGGCTGCAACACTGGCATCATTTGGAAGCTTCCTTTAAAAAGCTCCTGGCACTCCACTCCAGACCATCTGTGTCCCTCATCCCCCTGCACACCTACATGACCTAGGTCTCCCATATTATAGAAACTTCAGGTGACCAAGAGGTGATAAATGGTCCCCAATGTGAAGTCCAATTTCAACACCCTCTCCCTCTGCCAACCTCCCTCCCTCATTCCCTTCCTCACTCTTTCTCTTTCTTTCTCTCTCTCTCTCTCTCTCTCTCTCTCTCTCTCTCTCTCTCTCTCTCTCTCTCTCTCTCTCTGTGTGTGTGTGTGTGTGTGTGTGTGTGTGTGTGGCCCTGGCTGGCTTGAAACTGGCCATGTAGACAGTCCCAAACTCACAGAGATCCACCTGCCTCATCCTCCTGAGTGCTTCGAACACGACAGCACCTGGCTTCTAAACTAAACTTGAAAACATCTTTTATTTTAACCACTCCTCAGCACAAGGCCTGGGCTCCTTATCTTTATGTCATAATGACTCACTTTGTGTCCCCACAGCTGGGAACCCTGTCCTTTGCCCATCTACCTCCGACAAGCAACCCACTGCCCAGCCAGCACCTCTTCCTAGATTCCATCAGCTGGACCACCCACCACCCAGCCCTGTACTGGGTGTCTCTCATTGTCTCTCTCAAGCTTCCTCCACAGAGCTCTGACAGCCAGATGTTCCTCCTCAGTCTCACCACAAGCTTTTTAATCAGGCAGATTACCACTGGCCTCTGCTGGGTCTGCCTGTCTACCCAAACCTAAAAGTCCACAGTCTCCCCTGCTCTCCAGTCTGCCTGGGTCTCCCCAGTGAGAGTCCACCTAACCGACTTCTCCCCAGCTCATGCTCTGTCTCTGACCTCCACAGATGCCTTAAACTTTGCCAACTTTCATTCCTTGTTCTTTCTGGAGCCCAAATCTGCAGGCCATTCTCCTCCTACAACTCATTCACTCTGCTGCTATCATTCCCATCCCCGGCCCCTCACAGCTGTCAAGTACACAGAACCTCTCAACAGCTGTCTGCAATCTGCTCCACATTCCCTCTCGGGGACACCTCTGGCCAGACTGCCCTCTCCTCTGAATAACTAACTATCTCAACCTCCTTCTAAAACCCCTCCTTCAATCCTTTTGAAAAATCTATCCTGGACCAGGCATGGTGGTGCATACCTTTCATCCCAGCAATGGGAGACAGAGGTAGGTGGATCTCTGAATTCCGGACCAGCCAGGGCTATAGAGAAATCCAGTCTCAAAACAAAACATAACATAACAAACAAACAAAACAGACAAGGCTGAGGGCACGGATCAGTGGCAGAGTGCTTGCCTAGCATGTGTGAGGCCCTGGGTTTAATACCCAGGAGTGAAAAGAAATGAACATCTGAGAAAAATTAGAACAACTTGCAGTTTAGCAGGACTGCGCTACGTCTTCCCCAGACCCTGCAACCTACCTATCCCTTCAATTGTAAGTTATGCCACTAAATAAACCTCCCTTTTAACTACATGGAGTGGTCCTAATAATTTCACTAATATGGTTGGGCGCCAGAGTGTTGGGCCGGTAGTGTTCTCTGGAGAACTCTGTTCAGCCAACCTCTAGCATCCAGGGTCCAGTAACCAAGAAAGATGGCGCATCTGGATCTCAGGTCTTCAGGGCCCTCTCTTGGCCCTGCCTTGTAGACATGATAGTTACCGAAGTGCTGTGGGATGTTCTGTATGTCCTGTGGGAGCCCTTCTTGGGTTCTTTGTGGTGTTACCCAGCAGGTCCGTATAGAGGATGATTAGGACCATGGGCCTGAGTGCAGGTGTTTGAGATGGTCTGCACTTGGCTGTGCTGGGGGATGGTCTGTATGTCAAGTTGCTCTGATTGGTTAATAAATAAAACCTGATCGGCCGTGGCTAGGCAGGAAAGATAGGCAGGACTAACAGAGAGGAGAAATAAAAGGACAGAAAGGCAGAAGGAGACACTGCAGCCGCCGCCATGACCAGAGAGGCTGCAGTCGCCGCCATGACCAGCAGCATGTGAAGATGCCGGTATGCCACCAGCCATGTGGCAAGGTATAGATTTGTAGAAATGGATTACTTTAAGATATAGATTTATGGAAATGCGTTACTTTAAGCTATAAGAATAGTTAATAAGAAGCCTGCCACGGCCATACAGTTTGAAAGCAATATAAGTCTCTGTGTTTACTTGGTTGGGTCTGAGCAGCTGTGGGACTGGCGGGTGACAGAGATTTGTCCTGACTGTGGGCAAGGCAGGAAAACTTTAGCTACACCGAAGCCTCAATGGGGGTTGGAACTTCCAGCTCAAAGCTGGAATGGCTACCCACTACAGTGAACCAGCCATGCAGATGGCGGGGAAGAGCGGTCTGGGCAGAAAAACTGAGGAAATCTTGTGGGATTCTGTATGATGGACTCATGACAGAACAAGTACCTCCCTCCCTCCCTTTGTCTCTGCCACTTTCCCTTTCTCCCTTCCTTTCTTTCTTCCTTCGATCCCTCCTTCCCACTTCCTTCCTTCCTTTCCTCCGACCTTCCTACCTTTCTACCCCCTTCCTTCCTCATACAACATGTTGCCATGTAAGGGAATTTGAACTCTTACATTTCTTGCTTCAGTCTTCTGAGTGTTTCTATTATAGGTGTGAACACAGTGCCTGACCAGAGAGACATTTTCTTTTTAAATTAATTATTTTATATAATTTTTATGTGTATAGGGCTTTGCTTGCATGTATGTCTGTACATCACATGCATACTAGGTGCCCATGGAGGCCAGAAGATGGTGTCAGACCAGCTTAAACTCAGTTACACGGAGTCATGAGCTCCTGTGCAGGTGCTGAGAGTTAATCATTTATTTATTTAATTCTATGGCTGGCAGCAAGAGCAGCCAGTGTTCTTAACCAAGAAGCAATCTTTCCAGCCTGAAATTAAATATTTTAAGTTTTAAATAGCTTATTACATATTGTATTGTGAAGAGTATGTGCCTGTTAGTGTGGGTTCCTGTGCAGGACAGAAGAGGACGTCAGATCCTTAGGAGCTGGAATTGCAGGCAGTTGTGAGCCAACTGAGGAGAGTGCTGGGGTCTGAACTCAAGTCCTGGAGAAGAACAGTGTGTGCCCTTAATTGCTAAACCACCTCTGAGACCCTAACATTAACATGTACTATATTCATTTATTTAGTGTGTGTGTGTGTGTGTGTGTGTGTGTGTGTGTGTGTGTGTGTGTTGACATCCATGCTATGCTGTGCACTTCTCTGTCTGTTCTGGAAGTTGATGCCTCTGTGTTGTGAAGGGACAGGATGTAGGTGATATTCAGGGTGTGGCGTGATTTTGCCAATCAACCTCAGGGAGGAAAGTGTCACCTTCCCCCAGGCTTGTCAACAGAACCAGTCTCTGCCCTGGCCAGGCCAATTTTGTTTTGAGGGATTCACTATGTAGCCCAGACTGGCCTGAACTTACAAAGATTCTCCTGCCTCTGCCTCAAGTGCTGGTATTAAAGGTGTGTGCTACTTTGCCTGGTTGGTACAGAATTTTGCATGAAACCATTGATGTGTACATTATTATTTTATTCTGCTTTATAAAGTTGTGTTTCCCAGCAGCATGGTGGCACATGGCTGTACTCCCAGCATTTGGAAGGCAGAGCAGGAAGATTGCCACAAGTTCTAGGCCAGTTTGGCTACATAGCTATTTCCAGTCCAGCCAAGACTATATAATGAGAGTCTATGATTAAAAAATAAACATACTGGGATGGGGGTTGCTGAATAGCTGGTTTAGCAGATAAAGAGCACTAGCTGCTCTTCCAACAGACCCAGGTTATCATTGTGGGTCATAACTGCATGTAACGACTATTCCAAGGGATCTGACCCACTCTTCAGGATTCCATGGGCATCAGGCATTCATATGACACACAGATACACATTCAGGCAGAACACCATTAACTTTAAGTAAATAAGTAAGAAGTGTGTGTGTGTGTGTGTGTGTGTGTGTGTGTGTGTGTGTGTGTGTGTTGTGGGAGTCTTGCTATGTATCCTTGGTATAAAAATACAAATCATACAGAATTGTAGAAAGTAAAACATGAGCTGTGTATGGTGGTCCAGGCCTGTAATCCCAGCACTTACAAGGCAGAATTAGGAGAGGCAAGAGTTCCAGGTCACCCACAGCTACACAGAGGGTTCCAGGACAACGTGGGCTACATGACAGAGACCTATCTGGTTTCTCCCTCAGTCCCGCTTACCTTATTTTTGAGACAGTTTCCTATTAACCCTGGAACCTGGTGATGTGGGTAGACTGTGTGGCCCCAGGGACCCCCTTGTCCTCACTCCTCAGCACAGGGTGACAGGTGCACGTCCCACCCCTGTGGATGTGGATCCGGTCAGTTCCCACACTTCTGCAGCAAGCCCTTCACTGACTGAGCTCTCCCCAGCCCCGAGCCTACTTTCCTTTCTTTGTTTTTATTACTTAAAATGATTCATTTATTTAATTCTATGTATACGTGTGTGTGCATGTATGTGTGTACACCATGTGTGTGCTAGGTATCTGGAGTGACTAAAGAGAGCATTCGGTCCACTGGAACTGGAGTTACAGATGCTGTGGGTTCTGGCAGGCAAGCCTGGGTCTTCTGAGAAACCACTGTGTATGCTTCACCAGTGAACCCTCTCTTAGCCTTATGTTTTTTATACATTTTACTTATTTATTTTGAATTTTGATGCACATGTGTATGGGCATGTACGGTGGATGTACTTTCTGCTCCCAAAACCAGACTTGGTAGCAGCTACCCCTGACCCATCGTGTTGACCTAATGATTCTTTCTGATTTTCTTTCTTTTTTGTTTTTTCCAGACAGGGTTTCTCTGTATAGTCGTGCAGTCCTGGAACTTGCTCTGTAGACCAGACTGACATCAACCCCAAAGAACAACTTGCTTCTTTCTGAGAGATGAGATTAAAGGCATGTACCACCAAGGTCTGGTTGGTTGGTTTGTTTGTTTTTATTTTTCTTGAAACAGATTGTTTGTGTAACCCGGACATCCTGAGACTTGCTATGTAGACCAGGCTGGCCTTGAACTCACAGGGATCTCCTGGCCTCTGCCTTCTGCGTGCTGGGATTAAGGGTGTGTCGTCCTGACTCGCCTTCACCACTTCCTCCTATATAAAGCCAGTGTTGCAGATCCCACTGTACCGTGCACACATCCTACTTAATGGATTTTTTAACGTTTTTAATGTTTTTCAAGAAAATAATTTTGAGTAGCTAATTGATACCTTGAACCTAGAAGAAGAGAAAACACTGTGCACAGAACACACACATACTGAAGAGGGGACACGAGTGACAAGAGTCTCTGGCTATAAACCAGATTGCAGCCTGGATAAGAAAAAGCCAGATTCCCACATCTCTCTGCTGCACCTAAGACATGCCCTCCATGACAAATCTGGATCCCTGACTGGATCTCTAATAAGACACCTTCCTCTTGCTCTCACTAGCTAAAGCTTCCTCCTCTGTAATTTCATCCTTACCCATTGGAATCCTCGCTTTCCTTCAAGATCCAGAACAATTACCACCTGCCATGACTAGCCCTGGATGAAAATCAAGTCTC
This sequence comes from Peromyscus leucopus, assembly GCF_004664715.2. Lineage (NCBI taxonomy): Eukaryota > Metazoa > Chordata > Mammalia > Rodentia > Cricetidae > Peromyscus > Peromyscus leucopus. The sequence continues at coordinate 123,180,121 of NC_051064.1, read as the reverse complement.
CATTCCCAGTCCCGACACAAGGCAGAGTCCTGTCTTACTTCCACAGCCTCTTCTTCCATGAAGCACAGTGCTGAAGAGCTGCTGTCTCTGTGGACCTCACCTAATTTCTCACAAGGACACACATGCTGAAATAGAATCTGCTTAGTGGTTAAGGCAGCTGCAGCCAAGCATGAAGTCCTGAGTTCAATCCCTGGAAGTGAGTTTTGAGAAGCCAGGAAGGGAGAGAAGCTAGGGTGTCTGTTAGAGGATGGGGTTCCTAGCTCTAACAGAGATGGCTGTCCTCTCCTGGGGAGAAGGGTTGAGCACAGGGAAGATGAGGGAGTCCCAAAGACTCGTCCAGACAGGATACACACTGATCACCTCACAGGTCAGAGCATGGCCTTGGGTGGTTGGCTGACTGTAAGGGGAAAATGACCTTCATTTTTTCTGGGGTTAATTGGGGGAAGAAAGAGTGGAGGGGACGATGATTTGGGGGGGGGAGAAAAAAGAAGGTGCATTAACAAGTGAGCAGTTGGAGATACAAGCCCAGAGTTTTGAGAGTTGCCCATGCTAGGACTTGGCAGTCTGGATGAACAGGTCCTTAGTCCAAGGCAATCCACAATCCTTCACCCAGAGGATGGGAAGAGGGAGAGTGAGTGGGAGAAAGTAGAGGAGGTTCAGAGACAGGGTACAACTACCTCAGGGACACCTCAGGATCTAAGGGTTAGCCCTGGGTGCCCTGCTGCTACACATGCTCTCTGGGTTGCAGGAGGGTCTCCTGCTCCAAGTTCTCTTGCTAATGTGGAAAAAGAAGTCAGGAGACTGGACTCAAATGCATGCAGGTTTATTTCAGAGAACCTGAGAAGAGCTCACACTAAGCAAGCATGCGTCTCTTACAGACTAGGAATCTTTTACCAAGCTAGGAGAAGGAGAGGGGAAGGGGGCTGTGTGCTCAGTCAGGTGACTAGTTCTTCTTTGCAGACAGGGTTGGCCTTTTGCAGTTAGGTTGTGTCTCAAGAGTTACCATGGGGTACAGAGCACTGCCGTGTTCACGATGCTTTGCATTCCTGTGGACTTGTCTTGTGACCAATCATGGTAGTTTAAGGAAGCAGGAAAGTCGCCTCATCACTCTGCAAGTGCAGTTAAAGGTTATTAGTCACTGAGACATCTCTCTAGGCCCCCTTTCTAACCCCCAAACCCACTTTATTTTTAGAGACACGTTCTCAGTATGTAGCTCTACCTGTCCAGGAACTCACTGCTTAGACCAGGCTGTCCTCACACTCAGAGATCTGCCTTCCTCAGACTCCCAAATCCTGGGATTAAAGCCTTTGTCACTACACCCAGCTTCTCTGGTCACGGTTGAACCCTTTTTTATCAAAATCTTGCATCAAGGATTCCAGGAAATAGTATATTTCTAAACCCAAGTTGGGTTCTTCATTTTGTTTTGGTTTTTGCTCTTAGGGGTTTTGTTTGTTTGTTTGTTTGTTTGTTTGTTTTAGCCACTATTTTATGTATACCAAACTAGCCTCAAATTCACTATGTAGCCAAAGCTGATCTTGAACTTCAGATCCTACTGCCTCCATCTTCTGGGGGCTGGGATTAAAGACACATGTCACCACACCAGTTTAGATGCTTCTTCTCTTTAATTGACATTCATTTATGACACTATTCTCTAAACTATTCTGACCCTGGGAAGAGTATATGGAGATATGGGATAAGATTGAGTGTGAATGTGGGCCATGTGTGGAGGGCAGAGATAACTTTCTGGAGTTGATGTCTCCTTCCACCAGGGATCTGACAGTCTAAGTCAGTCGGACAGGCTTGTCTGACAACCACTTTGAGCCATCTTACCAGACCCAAATTACCAAGTGTTAATGAGGGATGAAAGCAAGGCCAGAAATATTCTCTCTATTATTCTCTTTTTGGATATATTTATAATTTATTGAGAGATGCTGGTAGCAAAAGTTCATGGGAGTATACAGTAGTGACAACTAGAGTTCAGAAGGTCAACCTATCAGAACTAAGGCTTCTGTTAGAAGGAAAATATCACTCAAGGCATTATCGAATTACTTGACTTTTGAATTAACTGGCTGTCTCGTGTTGTAAACTTCTGGTGCAATAAACTATGATTCTCCCCATTTACTATGCATTTCCATGTGTGTGTACTTGTAATCTCATGGCAACATCTCAATTGTATGGGCATACATAATTGTGGATAGTCTAGAAGATGATTTCTTATTTAACTGTAAAATTTTTATGCAAAGAAACATATTGAAATATGCTTCATACTAGGCCTATTGTTCTATGTGGACTGTAGACACTTAGAGGTCTTATTCTCCATCCTTAGCCACGGACAAGATAAATATTGGCCAGACAAAGTGTCCTCATAGACCTTTCACAGAACAGAATTTCAGGTACCTGGCCTTGTTGGATTAAAAACCCTTCAGAAGAATTATAGCGAACCAGAAGTGACAGTGCAGGTGTCTGGCTTGGTGTATATTAGTCCTTCAAGAGATCAATAGCACCTATGCTGCCCTAAGCTTCCTCTGCCAGCACCTCCCCACTCTGATTCAAATAACAATTAACACTTTGTATTTATTTCTACACCAGTTCTTAATGCAAGATTTTAGGCTCAGTAGTCTAATTATATATAGATTCTGAGATTCAGACGACTAACAGAAAAATGCTGTTAACTGACTAACCGTGTCTGGATATTATTAATCACATAAAATAGGACACTTATTCTTTGCCTTTTCCTTAAATCTCTCATTGGTTTAATTTCTTCTCTTGTAACCCTTGTAGCTATCCCTTTAAGAGAAAGCCAGAAAGTTCTACAACCTACAGCTGTTGTCAGTCACCAATGAAGCTGACCAAGTTGCCAAGTGTGACTCTTCTCAGAATACTTGTCCCTGAGGGTTGACTTTGTAGTTTTTAATAACAAGTTGTTAATGAATGGATATGTATATGATTGGAAAACAAGAAGGGAGGAAGAAGGAAAGAACTAGGTAAATAAGAGAGATCAGCAGAAAGGGAATTGATGGAGAAAAACAAAGCTGAGGTCAGAGATGCAAAGAACTAGGCAGAATAATAAAAGAGCAGAGAGGACCTAAGTATGGGGACAGAAAAGAAACCATATAGATAGGATTGACTTAGAAGAATAAAGTCAATGGACTAAAGAACTAGGTGTGCTTAGATTCACTTGATATCCCTCAGATTAGAATCCCCAGCTGGTTGTTAGACTCTCCCACAGACCCTGGGAGAAAATCATAAAGTCTGGACTTTTAATTGTTTTGGGTAATAATTTTCCCATAATAAAAGTTAAAGTAAACAAGAGTAATGTATATACTGTATATATAATATATTATTGTATATATACATTTCTGAATGTGTCCAGCCCTGTCACCATCTTGAACTTCAGACACATATTTTCAATAGCCTGAAATACAGCTCTGTTGGTTTGCCCAATCAAACTGTGCTTACAAATGAAGTCTACATCCTGTCTCTTCACACAACAGTCAAATTGCCTGCCTAAACTAATACACACACATCCTCTGTTACACCCCAGTGGCTTTCAGTTTCTGTTAATGACAATACTAATCAGCCAGTTGCTCACACTTGCAGACATCCTTGACTCCTCTCTGTGGAGATGGTACAGCAGGTAAAGGCAGCTGCTGCCAAGCCTGGTGCCCTGAGTTCAGTCCCTGAGTAACTATGGAAGAAAGACACAACTGACTCCATTAACTTGTCTTCTACCTCCACAAACACTCCATGGCACAAGTTTGACCACACACAATACATAAATAAATGGAATGAAAATAATATAAAGGACTGGAGAGTTGGCTTAGTAGGTGAATGTGCACTGCTCTTCCAGAGGACTCAGGTTAGGATCCCAACACCCACATCAATTTCTTCACAGATGCCTGTACTCCAGCTTCAGGGGATCTGACGCCCTCTTCTGGCCTCCCCTGCACCTGCAGACACCTGCACACTCACAGAAACACTCTCCAAGTACTGCCTGCCATGTGGCAGGAACCATCTCACCCCCATGAAATCCTGTCAATTAATATGGACAGAGAGAGAGAATGAGAGAATGAGAGAGAGAGAGAGAGAGAGAGAGAGAGAGAGAGAGAGAGAGAGAGACCCCTAATGATTCCTCTGTGCCACAGAGCTTTGCAATCCCAAGACACTTCCTGCTTCCTCATTAGTGATGGCTGGTTTTTATATGATGAAGAAATCAGTTTGACAGGGGTGATTTAGTTAGTGTAAACACCAGACTACTAATTTTTTCTTTAAATAAGTGGGTGCTGGGTGCGATGGCATGTGCTTATAATCCCAGCACTCAGAGGGCTGAGGCAGGAGTGTTGGTAGAGTTTAAGGCCAGCCTTGGCTACAAAGCAAGACTTTATCTCAAAGAGAAACAAAAATTCAAAGTATCAGGTGGAAACAGGTTAGGAAAGAGAACAGTGGGGATAAAAAAGTGAAGGTAGGGGCTGGAGAGAAGGCTCCGCAGTTGACAGCTGAGGTTCTTAATTTAGTGAAATTCTCCGGACAGTGGTGGGGCTTGCCTTTAATCCCAGCACTGGAGAGGCAGAGGCAGGTGGATCTCTGTGAGTTTGAGTCCAGCCTGGTCTACAGAGCAAGTTCACAGAGAAACCGTGTCTGGAAAAACTAAAAAAAAAAAAAAAATAGTGAAGTTCTAGTTTGATTCCCAGCACTGACTTGGCAGCTCACACCTGTCTGTGACTGCAATTCCAGAGACTCAGACAGTCTTTTAGACATACACGCAGGAAAAGCATACATAGACATAAAATAATAAAAACAATTTTTTAAAAAGTGGGAGATACCTTAATGTTTAACTGTCAAAAACTGGGATCATATTTTTCATGGGAGGCATTGGGCATTTCTCAGCAAAGTCCTTCCTGGAGATATCAAAGGTGACTCTCAGTTCTGAAGGTCAGATTGGAATGTATCAACAATCACTTCATAGATTAAGCTATTTTATATACCAAGGGTTCCCAAACCTCAGAGTTACAGACAGGATCTTCCTCCCAAAAGGCTGAAGACAAACCTTTCATAGAAAATAAATGAGGATGTGTCTGGAGAGATGGCTCAGTTGTTAAGAGCACTGACTACTCTTCCAGAGGTCCTGAGTTCAATAACCAGCACCCACATGGTGGCTCACAACCATCTACAGTCTTGTCCAATGCCCTATTAAGCATGCAGGTATACATGCAGACAGAAAACTCATACATAAAAACACATAAATAAACTTTAAAAAAAAAAAGAGACAGAAAATAAATGGAGAGAGACTGGGGAGATGACTCAGCCAGAGAAGTGCTTGTCATGCAAACATGAGCAACTGAGCCTGGATTGCATGCTGCCCTGTAAAAAATATCCACCAAAATATCCAGGCATAGCAATAATCTGATAATATCAGCACTGGGGAGGTAGAAACTGGAGAGTCTCTGGGGCTTTTCAATCAGCCAGGCTAGCTCAATAACAAAGTACAAGTTCACAGAGAGACTCCTTCTTCTTCTTCTTCTTCTTCTTCTTCTTCTTCTTCTTCTTCTTCTTCTTCTTCTTCTTCTTCTTCTTCTCCTCCTCCTCCTCCTCCTCCTCCTCCTCCTCCTCCTCCTCCTCTTCCTCCTCCTCCTTCTTCTCCTTTGTCTTTTTCTTCTCCTCCTCATCCTTATAATCATCACATCATCACCATCATCATCATCATGTTAACCAGCAAGTGAACACTAAGTAATTGAATATAATAAAACATGGTAGAAGTAGAGGGCTGGAGAGTTGGTTCAGCAGTTAAAAGTGTTTGCTGCTCTTGCAGAGACCTCAAATTTGGTTCCTAGCAACCACAATCACCTATAACTCCAGCATGAGATGATCCAATGCCCTCCTCTGGCCTCTGTGACATTGCACACATGTGCACATGTTCACATGATTAATATAAAATAAAATTTAAAAAATTTTTCTGAATTGGTAAGGTGCAGGAAGACACCCAACATTGGCCTCTGACTTCCACACTCATGAACACACATGTGCATACACAGAGGAAAGCGTTACACAAACACCGAGAGAGAGAGAGAGAGACAGAGACAGAGAGAGAGAGACAGACACAGAGACAGATAGAGAGAGATACAGAGAGAGGATAAATTAAATTCACAAAGTTTCTAGCAGGGACATCTTAAGAATAAATATAAATTCTTTTCTTTGCTATGGGAGGATCCAAATCATTACAGTCAGTTTATTGGAATGGAAAAAACATCAGTTCCAAGAAAGTGCTGCTGTGGAACAGAAGGATACTTACAGTATCTGGAGTTCTTTGGAAAATGTAACAGCAATGTACCCTTGCTGTAATTTAGGATCATTAGCAAGAATCTCACACAATCCGGCAGTAGCATTCAAGACCTTGTTCTCCATATCCTAAAACAGGAGCAGTGAGAAATCAAAGGTGGGACTCTATGTAACTGGCATCTTCTCTAAGAGGGGAACTGACTTAACTCTCAAGGGGGTTTGAAGGAAATGTCCCTCTTAGGCTCAGATATTTAAACACATGGTCCCCAGTTGGTGTCCTGTTTGGGGATGATGTGGGGGGCAGCCTTGCTGCAGGAAGTCTATCACTGGGGTGGACTTTAAGGACTCACAGCCTTGCCTCACTTCCAGGTTGCTCTCCCTGCTTCCTGTCTGCACTGGAAGCTGTGCTCTATCACCTTCCCTCTCCTGATGCCATGGCTTTCTGCCGTGATGAACTCTTATCCCTTTGGGGCCATAAGTCCATACAAACTCTACATAAGTTGGTTTTCATCATGGTGTTTTTATCACAGCAACAGAAAAGTGACTCATACAGGGTGAGACCCTCCTGTCTCCATCAGAGTCAAGAGCAGGATGGCACATGCCTGCAATGCCAACACTCAGGGGCTGGGGCAGGGAGATCAAGTTCCAGGCTAGCCTGGGCTACTTAGAAAAACTCTGCATCCCAAAATCAACCCAAACCAATTTGATACAGATTTTAAGGTAAGGTGTTCAAATGTTTGTCAAACTTGGCAGCAAACCTTTAGCTACATCCTACCTCCATCATGTTCTTCCCAATCTCTAGAGGCAGGAGGTATACTCCAGGTATTGAGTTTTCAACAACCTTTCTAAGGATATTCATGTTTATCATGTCTCTTAGACAACAAAAACAATAATGGAAATCATGAATCAAAGCATTACTTTTGGGGTTGGGGGTTTAGCTCAGTGGCAGAGCGCTTGCCTAGCAAACGCAAGGCCCTGGGTTCGGTCCTCAGCTCCAGGAAAGAAAAGAAAGAAAATACTACTTTTTAAAGATTTATTTTTATTGTTTATTTCATGAGTATGGGGGTTTTTTCCTATATGTATGTCTCTGCACCACTTGTGTGCAGCCACAGAGGCCAGAAGAGGAGCTCAGATCCTCTGGAACTGGAGTTATCAACACTTGTAAGCTGCCATGTGAGGGCTGGGAACTGAACCCAGACCCTCAGTGCTCTTAACCACAGAGACATCGATGCAGCCCCGCCAAACAGCAAATTCTAAAATCCAACACTGAATCACAATATAGTTGAAAGAGATATTAATTTGTTATTTACATATGAAGAAAATATTAAAACACTTTGTTCTGCTAATTAAACAACTGTTTCTATAAGGGCATAAACATTGCATGCATAATAAAAGATCACAGTTCATAACATACAGTAGCCTGAAGTCTGAGTAGAGTGTTGAGGCAGCATTTGCTGGCACTCATGCAGGACAGCATGCACAGTGCAAAGTGCATGTGTTTGGGGTTCAGAACCAAGGCTGCAGTGGAGTGGGAGATGCACACACTGCCAGAAGGACTCCATTCACTTCAACTTTGATATTGAATTAATTTTTTTATCATTGTGCATTCAGAATACTGTTGTCACATGTTTGTCAAGCCCCAGATTCAGTTACATAATCCCCCATGGGGTCTCACCCCACAGTATAAGAAGCTGGAAGCGAGTGGGTGAGGTCAGCCTCCAGAATAAAAGAGAATATTTGTGAAACATGTGTCTGAGTTCAATGGTCAGAAGATATAAAGAATTCTTACAACTTATAGTGTAATTAAGAAATAATGTGTAGCAAGGCAGTGGTGGCACACACCTTTAATCCCAGCGCTTGGGAGGCAGAGGCCAGTAGATCTCTGTGAATTAGAGGCCAGCCTGGTCTACAGACAGAGTTCCAGGACAGGCTCCAAAGACAAATCCTGTCTTGAAGAAAGAAAGAAAGAAAGAAAGAAAGAAAGAAAGAAAGAAAGAAAGAAAGAAAGAAAGAAAGGAAGGAAGGAAGGAAGGAAGGAAGGAAGGAAGGAAGGAAGGAAAGAAGGAAGGAAGGAAAGAAGGAAAGAAGGAAAAAACGAAAGGAAGGAAAGAAAGAAAGAAAGAAAGAAAGAAAGAAAGAAAGAAAGGCAGGAGGGAGGGTGGAGGGAGGGAGGGAGAGAGGGAAGGAAGGAGGGAAGGAAGGAAGGAAGTGTGAAGCCTCCTGTGGTGGTGCACGCCTTTAATCCAGCACTTAGGAGACAGAGGCAGGCGGATCTCTGATTTTGAGACCAGCCTGGTCTACATAGCAAGTTCCAGGACAGCCAGAGCTAAACAGAGAAAGCCTGTCTTGAAAAAAAATGAAAAAAAGAATGAAAGAGAATGGGGTGTGTGTGTGGGGGTGTGTGTGTGTGTGTGTGTGTGTGTGTGTATAAGTGTGTGTTGTGGGGGTAGACTGAAGAGAAGTGGTTGAGAGTTTAAATTGTGTACTTCTTTTGCAGAGGACACAAGTCTTAGCACTAAGGTCTGGTGACTCACAATCCCTGTAACTTCAACTATGGGGGTTCAACTATTTCTTCTACCCTCTGTGGGTTCCTTCACATAAAACATTCACACAAACACATATACATAAATAGAGTTTGTTAAAGATTTAAAAAAAATTATCTTCTGTCTGTGAGTGTTTGGCCTCCATGTGTGTATGTGTGCTCCCTCTGTGCCTGGTACCTGAAGAGTCAAGAGGAGGGCACTGAATCCTCTGGAGATGGAGGCACAAGCAGTTGTAAGCTGCCATGTAGGTGCTGGGAACCTAACCTGGGTCCTCTGCAAGAGCATCTAATGCTCTTGACTACTTAGCCATGTCTCCAGCCCCAGTTTAAAAAATAAATCAATTTTGCATGTTAGTAGATGCCTTTCTTCCAACATTCTGGAGGCAGAGGCAGGGAGGTCTCTGTAAGTTCAAGGCCAGCCTGTTCTACATATCAAATTCCATGCCTATGGTGAGACCCTCTCTCAAAATAAATAAACAGAGCTGGAGAAATGGCTCAGCAGTTAAAGCACTGACTATTCCTCCCAGCACCCACATGGTGGCTCACAACTGTCTGTAACTACAGTTCCAGGGAATCAAACACAACTCTCTGTGCACATGGTACACAGACATACATACAAGCAAAACACGCGCATTATTTTAAGATGTAGAATATTATTTTAAGATGTGTTACATTTGTTTATGCTGTCGAACATTTGCTTAATGATGCAAAGATGTGTTGCATTCCTTTATGTTGCTTTTGTTTAGCTCTGTGAAGCTGTGTTACTTTGCCTATCTAACACAGGTATAACAAAGCTGAATGGCCGATAGTGAGGCAGAAGAAAAGATAGATGGGGCTGGCAGGCAGAGAGAATAAATAGAAGGAAAAATCTGGGAGGAAAAGAAAAAGCAAGAGAACAAGCAGAGGAGGATGCTAGGGGTCAGCAACCTAGCCACAAACCAGCCATGGCATAAGAATAAGATATACACAAGTAAGGAAAGGAAAAAGCTCAGAGGCAAAAGGTAGATGGGAGTATTTAAAGTTAAGAGAAGCTGGCAAGAAACAAGCCACGCTAAGGCTGGGCATCATAAGTAAGAATAAGCCTCTGTGTGTGATTTATTTGGGAGTTGGGTGGCAGAAACCACAAAAGAGCAAAAAAACCCAACTACTCATTAGTACACATAAAATAAAAAATAAATAAATCTCAAAAGCATCAAAATAAATAAAATCATAAAGAAGGAAATGGAAAAGGATGAAAAGACATGTCTCCAAGAAGACAGGAAATGGCTAACAGTACCATAGGTCTTTAATAATATGCAAAACAGCAAAGTTCTGATTCAGACCTGACAGACTTTGAGTACATGGAGAATAGGAACACTTGTGCCCTGTTGATGGAAAAGTAACAATCCAACCCCTGTAGAAAAGTATGGAACTACCTAACAAGTAACTAAGCATGTAATTACCCAGTGACCCAGCAACTGCATTCCTACCTTTACACTCAAGAAAAGTGAAAACATACATCCAGATAAAAACTTACACAAATGGTGATGGTAGTGTTGTGGTAGTAGCAGAATGTAGAAACATCCCAAATGTCCATTTCAGGATAAATAACACAATGGAATACTGTGGATGCATGAATAGGAATAAGTACTGAGGCATGCTACAACCTGGATGAACCTCAAAGCATGTTCCGTACAATAACCCCACACAAAAGACAAATTATCTGCTCCCTTCCCTTGTTTGTTCAGAATGAGAAACCCCACGGCACAGAGAATAGCGGGAGGTTATCAGCAGTGAGAGGAGGGGGAGGAAATGATGAATTAACTCATATGGAGGTTTGCCTGGTGCTCACAGTTCTGAAACTAGAGAGAAGCTATGGTTGCCTCAGCTGGTGAACAGGCTCAAGGCCACTGAATTGGGCACTGAAAACAGTGAAGCTGATGTCCCATGAATTTCCCCTCAGCAGGAACAGATAAAAGAACACTTCCTGTGTAGTTCTGTCTGTCAGGTGCTAACAAGTTAGAGAAGGCCACGTGGGGCTGGAGAAGTAACCACGGTGACAGAGTGCTTGCCCAGCATGCACCAGGCCCTGGGCAGGACCCCAGGACTGTGTAAAGTGGACAAGGGGGGCACATATATCGTCCCAGCACTTGGCAGGTAGAGAGAGGAGGATTAGAAGTCAAGGTTATTCTCGGCTGATCATCACATTAATAAAAGCAACAAAGGGGGAGGCAGCTGTGCTGACACAAATCCGTAATCTCATTACTCAGAAGACTGAAGCAGGAGGATTGCCAGGACCAGGATGAGGTACATGAAGTGCCTGAGGCTCACACAAGCAAAGGCTAAAAGTGAAAACCAACTGCCCTGCTTCTCAGATCCTGACAGAGTGACCTGTGCTGCTTTACAAACAATTAGAGCTTAAAGAGCCTGCACCCCAAATGGACACCTGGTGTGACAGGAGTAACTGCTGACAAATAGTGAGCTGCCACCTTGTCACTCAAACAAGTACACAGAGAGCGAAATGAAGGGGGGCCAGGTAACTGTTCTCAACTGTGGTGAAAGTGTCCTACTCCTGCTGGGGTGCAATTCTGTCCCATTAAGATTCAGCCTCCCATCGATGCCGTGGTGACACATGCTTTTAATTCCAGCACTCAGGAGGCAGAGGAAGTCAGATATCTGTGAGTTCAAGGTCAGCCTGGTCTACAGAGTGAGTTCCAGGACAGCCAGAGCTTCACATAGAAACCCTGTCTCCAAGAAAACAAACAAAGAACCAGCCTGCTGTGTCTCTGTCCACAGAGTCTATTCTTCATTAAAACTCTAATGTCAGTTCTGCTCTGGTGAATCTTTACCCTGCACCACAGACATTCCAGAACAACACAGCTCTGCTCAGTAACAGCCCGAGTGCTGGAGAGGGCAGCATCCATCTCACATCCTCTGTGAGCCTGGCTCCAGCCCTGGGGTCTGAAGCAGCCTTGCAAGACCTGTCCGGATTCACTGACTCTGACTCCTCTCTGTGGTTTTCTTTAACCACTTGCAAGAAAACCAGCCTCAAACTGTGTCTGTCAAGATGGAAACAGGTCTTCATGTGGCTAGTCCAACAATCAGTTCCCAGGCTGCTCCTGACGGACCCTCTACCTGTGGTCCATTGACCTGCTCTCTTCCTATTTGTTGTTGTTAGCGGTGGTGGTGGGGTTTTTGTTGTTGTTTTTGTATGTTACTTTTTGAAGTCGGGTATCACACCAGAGTGTGCAGGAACTCATTAGAATCTCACTAGTGACAAATTGATCCACCCTGGCCTTGAACTTGCAGCCATCTACCTCCCTTTGCTCCCCCAACCCTGGGGCTGCAGGTGTCAGCCCTCACTCTTGGCTTGTTTCCTTCTTCAGGGAACGTTTTCTTCACTGACTTCAGGACACTGACCTCTCCTGACCTCCTCCACCCTCAGGATGTTCCCTCATGTCTCTCCTGGGCTGTTTCCTCACTGTCAGCTCCACCTCCAGAGCTGAGGTGTCCTCACTCCTGGCACAGTCACTCCTGGGGTGACCTTACCCCAGGACAGGACTTGAAATTCAAGTCAGAGACCAATGGCTCTGAAGTAAAGTCCTCATCCTTGAAAACACCTCTGTAACACCTCCCAGATGTTCATTTGAAAAGGGCTTCAGGTTTACTAAATCCAAAGCTGGGGGTGCCACCGAATGCCTGTAATCCCAGCACAACAAGGAAGAACAGAGAGATCCTGATTCACAGTCAGCCAGGACTACTCACTGAGCCTGGTTTTGATACAAAGTGCCCCTCACCCTTACCCCAAAATGTGCTGGGCATAGTGATCCACTTTTCATAACCCCACAACTTAGAATGAAGAAGAAGGATCAGGAGTTCAAGGTTGCCTTTGGGACCTTGGACTTGAGGCTCCTGTAATCTCAGCACTCAGAATGTGGAGGCCAGAGTATTATTATGGAATTGAGGTTAGCCTGGACTACATAGTGAGGGTCAAGACAGATTTGCTAAATAGTAAAAGTCAGTCTTAGCCGGGCGGTGGTGGCGCACGCCTTTAATCCCAGCACTTGGGAGGCAGAGGCAGGTGGATCTCTGTGAGTTCGAGGCCAGCCTGGACTACCAAGTGAGTCCCAGGAAAGGCGCAAAGCTACACAGAGAAACCCTGTCTTGAAAAACCAAAAAAAAAAAAAAGTCAGTCTTAAAGTAAATACTGAAACAAAATAATATGTATATGTATATATATATGTGTGTGTGTATATATATATATATATATATATATATATATATATATATATATAGAGAGAGAGAGAGAGAGAGAGAGAGAGAGAGAGAGAAGGGGGGAAGTCATCCTTGGCTACATATCAAATGAAGGACAACCTGGACTACATGAGACTCTGTGTCTCAAAATCAAATTAGCCAGGCAAGATGACAAATGATTGTATCCCAGCACTTCAGAGGTAGAAGAAAAGGAACAGGATTTCAAGGGCATCCTTAGCTACATAGAAAGTTCTAGGTTTCCATGAACTGTATGGGATTAAAGAAGCCAGTACACAAGGCTGCATGGTGCTGGAGTGGGTAAAGACACCTGCTGCCAGGATAATGACCTGAGTCCCATCCCTGGGACCCAAGAAGGAGAAGGAGAGAGCTGACTCACAAAAATTGTTCTCAGACCTCCACTATTGCTGAACTGGGCTTTCGTGCATACAAGGGTGTCTGCACACACACACACACACACACACACACACACACACACACACTCACACACACACACACCAAGTACTCTTCAGATGTTCTCATCCTTTGTAAGCTTCCCCATCTTGGTAAATCACTTTCTAATCATCCCAGTCCAATTCCCAGTCCTTATACTAGTCTTGAGAGCCCCAACAGACGCGTCCATCCTCTCTTCCCTGCTCCCTCTGCTCCTGCTACACTGATCTGGACACTACATGCTCAGCTCAGGTCCTTTGCCTCTGCTGTTCCTTTGACCACACATCCATATGGCATCTTCCCCCATCCACTTCAGATCTGCTCAGCTGTCACTCTCGGGGTGAATCCTTCCCTAACCTTGCTCTCTCCAAGCTCATGCTCACACCTCCAGCTCTGTCTTCTTCCAGGCTTTCTGTCTGTCTACACTGCACTCATCACCATTTGACACGTTTCCCCTATTTCTCTAGAGTGTGTTTCCTCACTGGAAAGTGAGTTCTGGAAGGGAAGACAGTTCAGTCTGTTTCCTGCTCAGGTGTAGTCGTGCTGTGTGATGACTGTATAAAGGACGCACAGGTGACTGGTAGATCTCCATTCAGAGAGTGGAGGAATGAAAGCATGAGTGTGCCGCCCAGCTGTGCAGGGACCGCCGGCCTGACTGTCAGGTGCTGCTGGCTGATGCCATAGCTGCTAGGATTTTAACAAGGGCAGCATAAACCCTAGCAGTGCACAGCTCTCCCTGGGCGCTCACCAAAGACACCTGGCTCCCTTCCTTCCAGTGCAGAGGGGTCCTCACATCCCAAATCACTATCCTCACTCCTCCAGCTCTGGCTTTGCAAGTTGGAACCCAGACTGGGAAAGGAAGAATGTCGCCTGCCCTGTGCCCATCTACTCCTCACTCACCTATCCCATGAAAGATCACCAGAGGTATTGATGATTCTGTCTCTGAGTCCACACTGCTCAGCTCCCAGGTGTTGCAACACCAGGACAGAAGACAGACAGACAGGAGCCACCAGGAACCACGGAACACCATCTTAGCTCAGTGCCACCAACAAGTGCTTGTGTCCCTGGGTGGCAATCAGGGTGCTTACAGGGACCTAGGTGGCCACGCCCCTGCCAGATGCCACAGCTTGAACATTCCCTGCAGGAAAACCGTTCCTGACACGTACTTATTCCGAGCTTACCACAGACCAGAAGTTGCTTTTCTGCTCTTCAACTGATCTTATTCAATGCTCCCATTATATACATAAGAACATGGAGGTGACAATTTCAGTGTCATCAAGGAATTGAACTGTGCCTCCTCTCTCAGCTGTGTAGAGAAGAACTGTCTGTTCTGTGACAACTTCTCGCTTCCTTTGAAATGACTTTGCTCCGATTGTAGCCCCTCCATGTAGAAGTACTAAAATTTGCCCTCTGACCCTAGGTCCCTTTCATCCAAAGTAATCCTTCCCATAAGGGCTGCGACACTAGCATCATTTGGAAGCTTCCTTTAAAAAACTACTAGCACTCCACTCCAGACCATCTGTGTCCCTCATCCCCCTGCACACCTACATGACCTAGGTCTCCCATATTCTAGAAACTTCAGGTGACCAAGAGGTGATAAATGGTCCCCAGTAAGAAGCCCAATTTCAACACCCTCTCCCTCTGCCAACCCTCTCCCTCATTCCCTTCCTCACTCTTTCTCTCTCTCTCTCTCTCTCTCTCTCTCTCTCTCTCTCTCTCTCTCTCTCTCTCTCTCTCTCTTCTGTGTGTGTGGCCCTGGCTGGCTTGAAACTGGCCATGTAGACAGGCTGGTCCCAAACTCACAGAGATCCACCTGCCTCATCCTCCTGAGTGCTTCGAACACCACAGCACCTGGCTTCTAAACTAAACTTGAAAACAACTTTTATTTTAGCCACTCTTCAGCACAAGGCCTCGGCTCCTTATCTTTACCTCACAATGACTCACATTGTGTCCGCACAGCTGGGAACCCTGGCCTTTGCCCATCTACCTCTGACAGGCAGCCCACTGCCCAGCCAGCACCTCTTTCTAGACTCTATCAGCTGGACCACCCACCACCCAGCCCTGTACTGGGTGTCTCTCATTGTCTCTCCAAAGCATCCTCACAGAGCTCTGACAGCTGGATGTTCCTGCTCAGTCTCACTACAAGCTTTTTAGTCAGGCAAGTCACCCACAGGCTTCTGCTGGGTCTGCCTGTCTACCCAAACCTAAAAGTCCATAGTTTTCCCTGCTCTCCAGTCTGCCTGGGTCTCCCCAGTGAGACTCCACCGAACCAACTTCTCCCCAGCGTATGCTCTGTCTCTGACCTCCACAGATGCCTTAAACTTCCCCCAATGTTCATTCCTTGTTCTTTCTGGAGCCCAAATCTGCAGGCCATTCTCCTCCTACAGCTCATTCACTCTGCTGCTCTCATTCCCATCCCCGGCCCTCACAGCTGTCAAGTGCACAGAACCTCTCAACAGCTGCCTGGGATCTGCTCCACATTCCCTCTGGGGGACACCTCTGGCCAGACTGCCCTCTCCTCTGAATAACTAACTATCTCAACCTCCTTCTAAAACCCCTCCTTCAATCCTTTTGAAAAATCTATCCTGGACCAGCCATGGTGGTGCATACCTTTCATCCCAGCAATGGGAGACAGAGGTAGGTGGATCTCTGAATTCCGGACCAGCCAGGGCTATAGAGAAATCCAGTCTCAAAACAAAGCATAACATAACAAACAAACAAAACAGACAAGGCTGAGGGCACGGATCAGTGGCAGAGTGCTTGCCTAGCATGTGTGAGGCCCTGGGTTTAATACCCAGGAGTGAAAAGAAATGAACATCTGAGAAAAATTAGAACAACTTGCAGTTTAGCAGGACTGCGCTATGTCTTCCCCAGACCCTGCAACCTACCTTTCCCTTCAATTGTAAGTTATGCCACTAAATAAACCTCCCTTTTAACTACATGGAGTGGTCTTAATAATTTCACCAATATCGTTGGGCGACAGTGTGTTGGGCCAGCGGTGTTCTCTGGAGAATCTGTTCAGCCAACCTCTAGCGTCCAGGGTCCAGGAACCAAGAGAGATGGCGCATCTGGATCTTGGGTCTTCAGGGCCCTCTCTTGGCCCTGCCTTGTAGACATGATAGTTACCAAAGCCTCAATGGGGGTTGGAACTTCCAGCTCAAAGCTGGAATGGCTACCCACTCCAGTGAACCAGCCATGCAGATGGCGGGGAAGAGCGGTCTGGGCAGAACAACTGAGGGAATCTTGTGGGATTCTGTATGGTGGACTCATGACAGAACAAGTACCTTCCTCCCTCCCTCCCTCCCTCCCTCCCTCCCTTTCTCTCCGCCTCTTTCCCTTCCTTCCTTTCCTTCTTCCATCCCTCCTTCCCCCTTTCTTCCTTCCTTCCCTCCGTCCTTCCTACCTTCCTTCCCCCTTCCTTCCTGATACAACATGTTGCCATGTAAGGGAATTTGAACTCTTACATTTCTTGCTTCAGTCTTCTGAGTGTTTCTATTATAGGTGTGAACACAGTGCCTGACCAGAGAGACATTTTCTTTTTAAATTAATTATTTTATATAATTTTTATGTGTGTAGGGCTTTGCTTGCATGTATGTCTGTACATCACATGCATACTTGGTGCCCATGGAGGCCAGAAGATGGTGTCAGACCAGCTTGAACTCAGTTACACAGAGTCATGAGCTCCTGTGCAGGTGCTGAGAGTTAATCATTTATTTATTTAATTCTATGGCTGGCAGCAAGAGCAGCCAGTGCTCTTAACCAAGAAGCAATCTTTCCAGCCTGAAATTAAATATTTTAAGTTTTAAATGACTTATTACATATTGTATTGTGAAGGGTATGTGCCTGTGAGTGTGGGTTCCTGTGCAGGACAGAAGAGGACGTCAGATCCCCAGGAGATGGAATTGCAGGCAGTTGTGAGCCAACTGAGGAGAGTGCTGGGTTCTGAACTCAAGTCCTGGAGAAGAACAGTGTGTGCCCTTAACTGCTAAAACCTCTGAGACCCTAACATTAACATGTACTATATTCATTTATTTAATGTGTGTGTGTGTGTGTGTGTGTGTGTGTGTGTGTGTGTGTGTGTTCACATCCATGCTGTGCTGTGCACGTCTCTGTCTGTTCTGGAAGGTGATGCCTCTGTGTTGTGAAGGGACAGGATGTAGGTGATATTCAGGGTGTGGCGTGATTTTGACAATCAATCTCAGGGAGGAAAGTGTCACCTTCCCCCAGGCTTGTCAACAGAACCAGTCTCTACCCTGGTCAGGCCAATTTTGTTTTGAGGGATTCACTATGTAGCCCAGGCTGGCCTGAACTTACAAAGATTCTCCTGCCTCTGCCTCAAGTGCTGGGACTAAAGGTGTGTGCTGCATTGCCTGGTGGGTACAGCATTTTGCATGAAACCATTGAAGTGTACATTATTATTTTATTCTGCTTTGTAAAGTTGTGTTTCCCAGCAGCATGGTGGCACATGGCTGTACTCCCAGCATTTGGAGGGCAGAGGCAGGAAGATTGCCACAAGTTCTAGGCCAGTTTGGCTACATAGCTATTTCCAGTCCAGCCAAGAATATGATGAGAGTCTATGATTAAAAAATAAACGTACTGGGGTGGAGGTTGCTGAATAGCTGGCTTAGCAGATAAGAGCACTAGCTGCTCTTCCAACAGACCCAGGTTATCATTGTGGATCATAACTACATGTAACGACTGTTCCAAGTGATCTGACCCACTCTTCAGGATTCCATAGGCATCAGGCATTCATTCATACACATTCAGGCAGAACACCATTAACTTTAAGTAAATAAGTAAGAAGTAAATAAATAAAATCCAACAAAGGGCTGGAATAGCTCAGTCAGTAAGGAGCTTGCCTTGTAAGTGCCAGGGCCTGGGTTTGCTCCCCAGAACCCAGGTGAAAATTCCAGGCAGGGTGGTGAGTGTTTGTAATCCTAGCACTGGGCAGGTCCCTGGAGATCTCTAGTAACCCACCCTAGGCTACTTGGCAAGTACCAGGCCAGTGAGAGAACCCTGTCTCAGAAGAAAGTAGATGACTCCTGAGGAATGAAACCTGAGGACATCCTGGACCTCCACATGCACAGACACACACACAGACAGACAGACAGACAGACAGACACACACACACACACACACACACACACACACACTGTGTGTGTGTTGTGGGAGTCTTGCTATGTATCCTTGGTATAGAAATACAAATCATACAGAATTGTAGAAAGTAAAACATGAGCTGGGTATGGTGGCCCAGGCCTATAATCCCAGCACTTACAAGGCAGAGTTAGGAGAGGCAAGAGTTCAAGGTCACACACGGCTACACAGAGATTTCCAGGACAACCTGGGCTACATGACAGAGACCTATCTGGTTTCTCCCTCAATCCCTCTCACCTTATTTTTGAGACAGTTTCCCATTAACCCTGGGACCTGGTGATGTGGGTAGACTGTGTGGCCCCAGGGACCCCCTTGTCCTCACTCCTCAGCACAGGATGACAGGTGCCCGTCCCACCCCTGTGGATGTGGATCCGATCAGTTCCCACACTTCTGCAGCAAGCCCTTCACTGACTGAGCTCTCCCGAGCCCCGAGCCTACTTTCCTTTCTTTGTTTTTATTACTTAAAATGATTCATTTATTTAATTCTATGTATATGTGTGTGCTTGCATGTATATATGTACAGCATGTGTGTGCTAGGTATCTGGAGTGACTGAAGAGAGCATTCGGTCCACTGGAACTGGAGTTACAGATGCTGTGGGTTCTGGCAGGCAAGCCTGGGTCTTTTGAGAAACCAGTGAGTATGCTTAACCAGTGAACCCTCTCTTAGGCTTATGTTTTTATTACATTTTACTTATTTATTTTGAATTTTGATGCACATGTGTATGGGCATGTACGGTGGATGTATTTTCTGCTCCCACAACTAGACTTGGTAGCAGCTACCCCTGGCCCATTGTGTTGACCTAATGATTTCTTTCAGTTTTTCTTTCTTTTTTGTTTTTTCCAGACAGGGTTTCTCTGTGTAGTCGTGCAGTCCTGGAACTTGCTCTGTAGACCAGGCTGACATCAACCCCAGAGAACAACTTGCTTCTTTCTGAGAGTTGAGATTAAAGGCATGTACTACCAAGGTCTGGGTTTTTTTTTTTTTTTTTTTTTAATTTTTCACTTTTCTTGAGACACATTGTTTGTGTAGTCCTGGCCATCCTGAGACTTGCTATGTAGACCAGGCTGGCCTTGAACTCACAGGGATCTCCTGGC
Organism: Peromyscus leucopus; assembly: GCF_004664715.2. Taxonomy (NCBI): domain Eukaryota; kingdom Metazoa; phylum Chordata; class Mammalia; order Rodentia; family Cricetidae; genus Peromyscus; species Peromyscus leucopus. The sequence goes on along the minus strand of NC_051064.1, from coordinate 123,160,371 downwards.
CTCTGCCTTCTGCGTGCTGGGATTAAAGGTGTGTCGTCCTGACTCGCCTTCACCACTTCCTCCTATATAAAGCCAGTGTTGCAGATCCCACTGTACCGTGCACACATCCTACTTAACAGATTCTTTTTAACATTTTCAATGTTTTTCAAGAAAATAATTTTGAGTAGCTAATTGATACCTTGAATCTGGAAGAAGAGAAAACACTGTGCACAGAATACACACGTACTGAAGAGGGGACACAGTGACAAGAGTCTCTGGCTATAAACTAGATTGCAGCCTGGATAAGAAGAAGCCAGGTTCCCACATCTCTCTGCTGCACCCAAGACATGCCCTCCATGAGACTCTGGATCCCTGACTGGATCTCTAATAAGACATCTTCCTCCTGCTCTCACTAGCTAAAGCTTCCTCCTCTGTAATTTCATTTTTACCCATTGGAATCCTCACTTTCCTTCAAGATCCAGAACAAACACCACCTGCCATGATTAGCCCTGGATGAAAATCAAGTCTCCATTCCCAGTCCCGACACAAGGCAGAGTCCTGTCTTCCTTCCACAGCCTCTTCTTCCATGAAGCCCAGTGCTGAAGAGCTGCTGTCTCTGTGGACCTCACCTTATTTCTCACAATGACACACACATGCTGAAATAAAATCTGCTTAGTGGTTAAGGCAGCTGCAGCCAAGGTCCAAATGTCTGAGTTCAATCCCTGGTACTGAATTTTGAGAGCCAGGAGAGATGAGAAGTTAGGGTGTCTGTTAGAGGGTTGGGGAGAGGAGTGTGGAGCACCAGGAAGATAAGGGAGTCAGTCCCAAAGACTCATCCAGATAGAAGACACCCATCACCTCACAGGTCAGAGACTGGCCTCAGGTTGGATGTCTGAGTGTAAGGGGTTGGGTATCTGACTGTAAGGAATGACCCTCATTTTTTCTGGGGCCAGTAGGAGAAGAAGGGGAGGGGACAGAGGTTGGGGGAGGGAGGGAGAGACAAGAGGAAGTCCAGGTGGATTAACAAGGGAGCAATTAGAGAAACAAGCCTAAGTGTTTGGAGAGCTGCCCATGCCAGGACCTGGCAGTCTGGATAAACAGGTCCTTGGTCCAAGGAAAACTGCAATCCTCAATCCAGAGGGCTGGCAGTGGGAGGGTAAGTGGGAGAAAGTATGGGAGGTTCAGAGACAGGGTGGAACTGTCTCAGGGACACCTCAGGATCAAGGGTTAGCCCTGGGTGCCCTGCTGCTGCACCTGCTCCGTGGGTTGCTAGGGGGTCTCCTTCTCCAAGTCCTCTTCCGGGATTGGGTACTATGTTAAGAAATAATGTGGAAAAAGAAGTCAGGAGACTGGACTCAAATGCAGGCAGGTTTAGTTCAGAGAACCTGAGAAGAGCTCACACTAAACAAGCATGCCTCTCTCACAGACTAGGAACCTTTCACCAAGCTAGGAGAAGAGAGGAAGGGGGCTGTGTGCGTAAGCAGGTGGCTAGTTCTTCTTTGCAGACAGGGTTGGCTTTTTCAGTTAGGTTGTGTCTCAAGAGTCACAATGGGGTGCAGAGCACTGCTGTGTTCATGATGCTTTGCACTCTCTGTGGGTTGGGACCAATCACTGGATTTGAGATGGCAGAAAGTCACCTATTCAGTCTGCAAGAGCAGTTAGAGGTTATTAGCAACCGAGCGTCTCTCTAGCTCACCTTTCAGACCCCCAGCCCTCTTTTTGTTTAAGACAGGGTCTAGGTGTGTAGCTCTAGCTGTGCAGGAACTCACTGAGTGGACCAGGCTGTCCTCAAACTCATAGATCAGCCTATATCTGCCTCCCAAATTCTGTGATTAAAGCCTCTGTCGCTCCACCCAGCTTCGTAGACCAGGCTGGCCTCAAACTCACAGAGATCTGCCTCTCTCTGCCAGGAATGCCCAGCGAAAATAGTATATTTTAAACCCGAGTTGGAGTTACTGTTTTGTTTTGTTGAGTCGTTGTTTTATGTGTTCCAGGCTAGCCTCAAATTATCTAAGCAGCCAAGGCTAATCTTGACTTCAGATTCTACTCTCTCCATCTCCTGAGGGCTGGGATTGAGGACACATGCCATCACACCAGTTCAAATGCTTCTTCTCTTTAATGACAAGTATTTATGGGTCACAGAATGGGACTTTGCTTTAAACTACTGTGGCCCTTGGAAGAGGAGTTGGAGATATGGGACAAGTTTGAGTGTGAATGTGGGTGCCATGGCCCAGGTATGGAGGGCAGAGACAACTTTCTGGAGGTGGTGTCTCCTTCCACCAGGGATCTGACAGTCCAAGTCAGCTGGTCAGGCTTGCCTGGCAATCACTTTTAATCCACTGAGCCATTTTACTAGACCAAAACTAACAAATGTTAAGCAGAGACTTAACTAAGCACAGAGATATTCATTCTCTTACTCTCTGCTTTTATAAATATTTATAATTTTCCCATAATAAAAGTTAAAGTATACAAGATTAATTATATGCTATATATGTAATGTATATTAATGTATATATGCATTTCTGATGTGTCCAGCCCCACCATCTTGAATATTAGACACATAATTTAAATTGCTTGAAAAACAGCCCAGTTCGTCAGTCTATGAAACTGCCTGCCTAAACAAACACACGTGCCCTCTGTTCCTCCCCAGAGCTCCTGTCCTTGTCTTTAAAATGACAATACTGTTCAGTCAGTTGCTCAAATTGATAACTCAGAGACATCCTTGACTCCTCTCTGTGGAGATGGTACAGCAGGTAAAGGCAGCAGCTGACAAGCCTGGTGACCTCAGTTCAGTTCCTGAGTACCATATGGAAGAAAGACACAAATGATTCCCTTTAATTGTCCTCTACCTCCACAGCACACCATGGCACAAGTGTGACCACACACAATACATAAATAAGTGTAATGGAAGTTAGTTTTAGAGCCTAGAGAGATGGCTTAGTAGTTGAGTATGCACTGCTCTTCCAGAGAACCCAAGTTAGGTCCCAACACCCACATCACATGCTTCTCAGATTCCTGTACTCCAGCTTCAGGGGATCTGACTTAGTGTACAAATCAAACTATCATTTTTTGTCTTTAAATGAGTGGGTGCTGGCTGTGATGGCACAAGCTTATAATCTAGCGTTCAGAAGGCTGATGCAGGAGTGTTGGGAGAATTTGAGGCCAGCCTGGGATACAAAACAAGATTTATCCCAAACAGAAAATAGAAATAAAAGTATCAGTTGGGTGTGGGTTAAAAAGGGGAACAATGGTATAATGAAGTGAAAGCAGGGGCTGGAGAGAAGGCTCTGCAGTTGAGAGCTGAGGTTCTTAAGATAGTCAAATTCCAGAGGTCTTCAGTTCGATTTCCAGCACTGACTTGGCAGCTCACAACTTCTGTAACTCCACTTCCAGAGAATCAGACATTCTCTTAGAATTGCCTGTATGGAAAACACCAATACACATACAATAATAAAAACGAATTTTTAAAAAGAGGATATACCTTAATGTTTATCTGCCATAAAGTTAGATACCTTTCAAGGGTGTTATTGGGCATCTCTTCCTGGAGAAATCAAGGTGACTGTCAGCTCTGAAGGTCAGATTGGAATGTACCAACAGTCATTTCACAGATTAACCTATTTAATACACCATGGGTCCCCAAACCACAGAATTATGGATCCTCCTCCCCTAAGGAAGGATACAAACACAAATCTTTCATAGAATATAAATCAAGAGAGGCTGGAGGATGGCTCATCAGTGAAGTGCTTGTCATGCAAGTGTGAGCAACTGAGCCTGGATTCCGTGTTCCCTGGAAAGAAGACAAAAATCCAGGCAGAGCAGTAATCTGGTGATATCAGATCTGGGGAGGTAGAGACAGGAGGATACCAGGGCTCCAATCAGCCAGTCTAGCATAATAATGAGCTCTAGGTTAACCAAGAGACCTTTTCTTATGCTCCCTCTCCTCCTCCTCCTCCTCCTTCTCCTCTTCCTCATCATCATAGTGAACATTATAATTCCAGTATCAGCATCATGTTGCTCACCATGCACACACTAAATAAATAAATGTGCTTTAAATACTTTAAACTAGAGGGCTGGAAAGACGGTTCATTGTTTAAGTGTGTTTGTGCCCTTGCAGGGGACACAAGTTCAGTTCCTAGCAACCACATGGGTAGCACACAATCACCTGTAACTCCTGCTTGAGGTTATCTGATGCCCTCCTCTGGCTTCTATGGGCATTGCATGCAGATGTGCCATGCGAATCTCCCCCCACATACACACATAATTAATAAAAAATAGATTTTTTGATATTATAAAAATTTAATGTAGAGAGCAAGTGAAGAAATCACCCAACATTGAACTCTAACCTCCACACTTATGCTCACAATCCTGCACACACACAGAGGAGCATGTTTACCCACTCACACACACACAACCACACATACACACACATGCACACACAAGCACTCAAGCCCAAAAGGAATCCACATGCTTCCACAGGGACATCTTACAGGTAACTTCTTTTCATTTCTATAAGAGGATCCAAATCATTACAGTCAATTTATTTGAATAAAAGGAACATCAATTCTGTGTAAGTGCTGCCATGGAAGAGAATGATACTTACAAGATGTAGACTCCCTTAGAAAATGTAACAGCAATGTAGCCTTGCTGAAATTTGGGATCCTTAGCAAGAAGCTCACACATTTGGGAAGTGGCATTCAAGTCCTTGTTCTCCATATCCTAAAACAGGAGCAGTGAGAAATCAAAGGTGGGACTGTTGGTAACGGGCATCTTCTCTAAGAGGGGAACTGACTTAAGTCCCAAGGGGTTTGAAGGAGAATGTCCCCACAGACTCAGAAATTTAAACACATGGTCTCCAGGTGGTGTTTGGGGATGATGTGGGGGGGCAGCCTTGCTGTAGGAAGTCTATCACTGGGGTGGACTTTAAGGACTCACAGCCTTGCCTCACTTCCAGGTTGCTCTCCCTGCTTCCTGTCTGCACTGGAAGCTGTGCTCTCTCACCTTCCCTCTCCTGATGTCATGCCTTTCTGCCATGATGAACTCTTATCTTTTTGGAACCATAAGTCCATACAAACTCTACATAGGTTGGTTTTCATCATGGCGTTTTTATCACAGCAACAGAAAAGTGACTTATACAGGGTGAGACCCTCCTGTCTCCATTAGAGTCATGAGCAGGATGGCACATGCCTGCAATGCCAACACTCAGGGGGCTGGGGCAGGGAGATCAAGTTCCAGGCCAGCCTGGGCTACATAGAAAAATCCCGCATTCCTCCCACCAAATAAATACAACAAAACCAGTGGGGATATGGTTTGTACGGCTAATCACTCAAATAACACAATACACCAAACTCCTCAGCAAACCTCTCAGGGAAGGAGCTGCCATCTTACCTTCATCAGGTTCTTCAGAAGCTCTACAGGCAGGAAGTAAATTACAGATACTGTGTTTCCAGTCATTGTTTCATCTGCATTAAAGAACTCTTCTAGACAACAAAATTAGTGATGGAAATTGTGAATCAAAACATTGAGTTTCTATTTTGTGTGTATGGATGTTTTTTCTATGTGTATATCTATGTAACCTTGTGTTCAGTAACCACAGAGGCCAGAAGAGGATCTCAGTTCTTCTGTAACTGGAGTTATCAACATTTGTAAGCTGCCATGTGGGTTCTGAATCCAGGTCCTCCAAATGCTCTTAACTACTGAATCATCTATTCAGCCCTGCCAAACAGCAACTTCTAAAATCCAACATTGAAACACAGTATACTAAAATGAAATATTAATTTGGTATATGCATGCTGAAGAAAATATTAAAAGTCCTTGATTATGGTAATTAAGCCACTGTTTCTATTAGAGCATAAACATTGTATGCACAATAAAGATCACAGTTCATAACATACAGTAGCCTGAAGTCTGAGCAGAGTGTTGGGGCAGCATTTTCTGGCACTCATGCAGGACAGCATGCACAGTGCAAAGTGCATGTGTTTGGGGTCCAGAACCAAGGCTGCAGTGGAGCAGGAGATGCACAACTGCCAGAAGGACTCCATGCACTTCATCTTTGATTTTGAACTAATTATTGTTTTTCTGCATTTGAAATACTGTTACCACATTATTTTCAACCCCACATTCAGTTACATAATCCCCCATAGGGTCTCACTCCACAGTATAAGAAGCTGGAAGCTAGTGGATGAGGTCAGCCTCCAGAATAAAAGAGTATATTTGTAGAAAATGTGTCTTATTCAATATCCAGAAAATATAAAGAATTCTTACAACTTAGTAAGAAAAACAGTATAATTAAGAAATTTGTGTGTGTGTGTGTGTGTGTGTGTGTGTGTGTGTGTGTGTATGTGTGTGTGTGTGTGGTGGAGTAGACTGAAGAGATGGTTGAGTGGTTAAGTTGTGTTCTGCTTTTGCAGAGGGCCCAGGTCCCAGCACTAAAGTCTGGTGACTCACAATCACCTGTAACTCCAACACTTGGGTACCACTATTTCTTCCGTCCTCTTGAGCACCTGAATACAAGACATTCACACACATACACATACATAAACTTGAACATTTTAGATGCTTTTATTTTTATTTGTGTCTGTGAGTGTTTGGCCTACATGTGTGTATGGGCACTCTGTGTGCCGGGTACCGGAAGAATCAAGAAGAGGGCACTGAATCCTCTGGAGATGGAGGCACAAGCAGTTGTAACCTGCCATGTGGGTGCTTGGACCTTAACTGATCCTCTGAAAGAACATCTAATCCTCTTAACTACTCAGCCATCTCTCCAGCCCCAGTTGAAATGAAAAATTCAATCTTGCATGGTGGTCAATGCCTTCCTTCCAACATTTTGTAGGCAGAGGCAGGAAAGTCTCTGAGAGTTCAAGTCCAGCCTGGTCTACATATTGAATTCCAGGCCAACCACGGTAAGAGTGCGACCCTGTGCTGCATCACAAACAATTAGAGCTTAAAGAGCCTGCACACCAAACGGACACATGGTGTGACAGGAGTCACTGTGGACAAATAGTGAGCTGCCCACCTTGTCCACTCAAAAAAGTACACGGAGGGCAATATGAAGGGGGGCCAGGTAACCATTCTTAACTGTGGTGAGAGTGCCCCACTTTCTTATGTGGCTTCCAAGACACTGTACTATACTTTCCTGACCTCCTCCACCCTCAGGATGTTCCCTCATGTCTCTCCTGGGCTGTTTCCTCACTGTCAGCTCCACCTCCAGAAGCTGAGGTGTCCTCACTCCTGGCACAGTCACTCCTGGGGTGACCTTACCAAGGACAGGACTTTGTTTTCAAGCCAGAGGCCAATGGCTCTGAACTAAAGTCCCCATCCTTGAAAACACCTCTGTAACAACTCCCAGGTCTGTGAAAAGAGGATCAGATTTACTAGGTCCAAAGCGGGGTGTGCCATCGAATGCCCGTAATCCCAGCAATCCAGGGTGGGACAGAAGGATCCTGATTCAAAGTCAACCTGAACACAGAGGTTGGTTTTGAAACAAAGTGCCCCTCACCCAGAAAAAAAGAGCTGGGCATAGTGGTACACTTTTTGTTACCCACCAACTTGGAAAGTAGAAAGAGGATCAGGAGTTTAAAGTTATCGTTTGGATCCTGGACCTGTGACTCCTGTAATCCTGGCACTCAGAAGGAGGAAGCAAGAAGGATCACAGCAGATTAGTAGCTAGCCTGGACTACATAGTGAGCAGCAAGACAGCCTTGTTAACAATGAAATCCAGTCTTAAAATAAATACTGAAGCAAAATAAATTGAAAGAAAAGAGAAAAGGTCATCCTTGGGTACATATCAAATCAAGGACAACCTGGGCTACATGGGCACTGTCTCCAAAAATCAAATTAGCCAGGCATAGTAACACATGACTGTAATCTCAGCACTTGAGAGGTAGAAGAAGAGGAAAAGGATTTCAAGGGCATCCTTGGCTACATAGAAAATTGTAGGTTGCCATTGACTGTACAGGATAAAGAAGCCAATACACAAGGCTGCATGGTGCTACAATGGGTAACAATACCTCCTGCCAAGCATAATGACCTGAGTTCTATCCCTGAGACCCACATAGGAGAAAGAGAGAGCTGACTCCTCAAAATGGTTCTCATACCTCCACATGTGCTGACCTGTGCATACAAACTCAGACACAGAGACACACACAAAGACATCCAATAAGACACACACACACACAAAGAAAAATAAAATAAAATAAACAAAAAATTTAAAAGCTAAAACTAACATAAAACCCAAAACAACAATAAAGACCCTTGAATTAAGTAGGGCCAAAAGCCAAATCCAATTTTAGTTTGTCTGTGACAGGGTCTGAATCAGCATGTCCTGGCCTCAACTCAAGATCCTGCTTCTGCTCCCCAGTGCTGGGATTCCTGGCTTGTGACAGTGTGTTTGATTAAAAAAAAAATCTTACCACCCCTCCTTCACATACACACACACACACACACACACACACACACACACACACACACTCCACTTCAGATAAGCTCACTCTTCCAGCAGCTCCATCTTGGTAAAACAACTTCACTTTTGAATTGTCCAAGCACAAACTGTGGCGTCCTCTCTGCCTCCTTCCTCTCTCACACCACATCGAAACCCTGATGTCACCCTCAAGTATATCAAAGTCCCACCACTTCCCCACACTTCCTGTTACCACACATCCCTCACTGTGCAGCTCTGAGCCACAGGCCTCTCTAGGGTTTAAGGTCCTGCAGTGTCCCCTTGCAGCTCTCTGTGACACCTATAATCCATTCTCAGCACAGCAACTAAAACAGAAGTCAGGACACAGTGGGACAAGACAGACAGACTGGCATGCCTTTACTCCACAAGGCCTGATCCCATAAAGTCTCTCCTCCCCTTCTACACCCATGGAATGTGCCTGGTCCTGATCCCTCTTCCCCTCATCCCAGGAGAAAAGAGAACAAGTGACTAGCTACAGGATGAAGTCAGGGGTCTCCAGAACAAACAGGTCACTGAGCTGAGTCGTACACTGGGACTCTCCTTAAGAGGAGTCTTCAAGAAAGCCAACCTTCACAGCTAATAAATCCAGATCCCCAAGACCCTGAGAAATGCCTGTTGTCATCTCTGTGGACAAGCAGCCTGGATTCCCTGTGATCCCAGCTGACTCTGTTCCTCTGTCCCTTCTTTCTAATGACAGCTTTTCCAAAGAGCTCAGAGTCACAGCGTATTTCAGAAACCACTAGAAGAGTCCACGTGACCATCTAGTGTCACCAATAGAGTGATCCTCTCATTTGATTTTTAACTATAACTAAATATATATTATTACTTATGGGTCTCCCCATGTAGCTTTGGCTGATCTGGAACTTGCCATGTAAATCAGGCAGGTCTCAAACTTGCAGAAATTCTCTTGCCTCTGCCTTCTTAGTGCAGGTGAATTACTTTACTAAACCTAGCCTTATAGGCACTGCCTACCACAATGGGCTTAGAAGGATTCTTTGCAAATGTAAAGTAGGCAGCTTGTGTACCCATCTCTCAAAAGTTCCCAGTCCTTACACCAGTCTTGAGAGCCCCAACAGACAAGTCCACCCTCTCTTCCCTGCTCCTCTGCTCCTGCTACACTGATCTGGACACTACATGCTCAGCTCAGGGCCTTTGCCTCTGCTGATCCTTTGACCACACATCTATATGGCATCTTCCCCCATCCACTTCAGATCTGTTCAGCTGTCACTCTCGGGGTGAATCCTTCCCTAACCTTGCTCTCTCCAAGCTCATGCTCACACCTCCAGCTCTGTCTTCTTCCAGGCTTTCTGTCTGTCTACACTGGACTCACCACCATTTGACACACTTCCCTATTTCTCTAGAGTGTGTTTCCCCACTGGAAAGTGAGTTCCGGAAGGACAGACAGTTCAGTCTGTTTCCTGCTCAGGTGTAGTCGTGCTGTGTGGTGACTGTATAAAGGACACACAGGTGACTGGTAGATCTCCATTCAGAGAGTGGAGGAATGAAAGCATGAGTGTGCCGCCCAGCTCTGCAGGGACCACCGGCCTGACTGTCAGGTGCTGCTGGCTGATGCCATAGCTGCTAGGATTTTAACAAGGGCAGCATAAACCCTAGCAGTGCACAGCTCTCCCTGAGTGTTCACCAAAGACACCTGGCTCCCTTCCTCCCAGTGCAGAGGGGTCCTCACATCCCAAAACGTAGTTCACGCAGCTGATCTGGAATCACTGTCCTGCCTTTCCTGCTCTGGCTCTGCAGATGTGAACCTGGGAAGCGGGGCACCTGCCCTGTGTCCATCTACTCCTCACTCACCTTCCTCAGACCAGATCACCAGAGGTGTTGGTAATTCTGACTCTGGGTCCACACTCCTCAGCACCCCTGCATCACAACACCAGGACAGAAGACAGACAGACAGGAGCCACTGGGAACCAGATAACACCATCTTAGCTCAGTGACACCAACAGGTGCTTGTGACCCTGGGAGGCGATCAAGGAACCTGCTGGGACCCAGGTGACCACGCCCCTGTCAGGAGACACAGCCTGAGCATTCCCTGCAGGAAGACCATTGCTGACACGTATTTATTCAGAGCTTACCACAGACCGGAAGCTGCTCTTCTGCCCTTCATCCAGCCTATTTCAATGCTCTCATTATATACTTGATGACATGGAGATGACAGTTATGTGTCATCAAGGAATTGAACTGTGACTCCTCTCTCAGCTGTATTTTAGCAGACAAGAGCTGTCTGTTCTTTGACAAATGTCCAACGTACTTTGGGATGATTTTTTGCTCCTATTTATTTTGTATCCCTCCAAATAGAAAAGCTAAAATTTTGCCCTCTGTCCCCTACCCCTTTTCTTTCAAATAACCCTTGCCACCCGGGCTGGCATCAGCTGGAGCCTTCCTTAAAAGAGCCATGGCACTCCACTCCAGACTATCTATGTCCCTCATTCTCCTGCACACCTACATGACTTACTTCTCACACATTCCAGAAACTTCTGGTGACCAAGAGGTGACTAAGTAGTCCCCAACATGAAGCCCAACTCCAACACCCTTCCCTGCTCCTTGGCCCTGAATGTTCTGAAACTGGCCATGTAGAAAGAACAGGCAGATTTTGTGGTTCGAGGCCAGCCTGGTCTACATAGAGAGTTTCACTATAGCTGGGGCTACACCACCAAACCAAACCAAAAGAAACAAACAAGCAGAACAGACAGGGCTGAGGGCACAGCTCAGTGGCAGAGTGCTTGCCTGGCATGTGTGCGGCCCTGGCTTTAATCCGAGTACTGAAAAATGAATATCTGAGAAAAATTAGAACAACTTCCAGTTTTGCCAGAAAAGCAGGACACTTAAGCTTGGGGTATTGAGATGGCTCAACAGTTCAGAGGACCTGCTGCTCTTGCAGAAGACCCAGGTTCAGTTCCCAGTGCACACATGGAGTTTATAGTCATCCATAACTCCAGTTCCAAGGACCCAATGTGAGTGCTGAAAATTGAACCTGGGTCTTCAGCAGAGAGCCAGGGTCCTTAACTGATGAGCCATCTCTCCTGTCCAGGCATTAAATATTTAAAGTTTTAAATGATTTATTTAAAAAAATATGGATGGAGTGAGGTTATATGCCTGTGAGTGTGGGTTCCTGTGGAGGACACAAGAGGGCGTCAGATCCCCAGGAGCTGGAATTGCAGGCAGTTGTGAGCCAACTGAGGAGAGTGCTGGGGTCTGAACTCAAGTCCTGGAGAAGAACAGTAATATGTATTTATGTATGTATGTATGTATGTATGTATGTATGTATGTATGTATGTATGTATTTAGTGTGTGTGTGTGTTCACTCCCATGCTGTACTGTACATATCTGTATTTGTTCATCTGGAAGGTGATGCCTCTGTGTTATGAAGGAAGAGGATGTAGACTTCATTTGAGCTGTAGAGTAGTCTCAACCACCAACCACAGGGAGGGAAATGCCACCTGCCCCCATGTCTGTCAACAGAACCAGTCTCTTCCTGGCTAGGCCAGTTTTGTTTTGAACAGGGACTCACTATGAATCCCTGGCTGGCCTGAACTCAGAGATTTTCTTGCTTCTGTTGCCAAGGGCTGGTATTAAATTTGTATGCTACCATGACTGGTGGGTGCAGCATTTTACACAAAATTTTGGATGTGTATATTATCATTTTATTCTGCTTTGGAAAGTTGTGTTTCCACAGCAGACATGGTGGCACATGCCTGTAATTCTAGTATTTGGGAGGCAGAGGCAGGAAGATTGCCATAATGGTATACCCAGCTATTTCTAGTGCAGCCTGGACTTTATAATGAGATTATATGATTAAAAAACGAAAGTACTTGGGTGGGTTGGGGTGCTTGAGAGATGACTCAGCAATTAAAAGTACTAGCTGTTCTTCTAAAAATAAAACGGTTTAGTATTGTGGATCAGAACTACATTGTGGATCAGAACGTTCCAAGGGATTCTGATGCACTCTTCAGGCTCTGTGGGCATCAGGCATTCCTGTGGAACACAGGTATACATTCAGTCAGAACAACAGAACACATTAAATAAATAGTAAGTCAGTAAATAAATAAATAAACAAGATTCAAAAAAGGCTGGGATAGTTTAGTCAGTAAGATGCTTGCTTTGTAACTACCAGAGCCTGGGTTAGATCCTCAGAACCCAAGTGAAAATCCCAGACAGGGTGGTGAGTGCCAGTAATCCTAGCACTGGGCAGGCAGACAAGGCAGATCCCTGGGGAATCTCTGGCCAGCCAGCATAGGCTACTTGCAAGTTCCAGGCCAGTGAGAGACCCTGTCTGAAAAGTAAGTGGATGGCTCCTGAGGAATGACATCCTAGGCCTCAACATCACAGGCACACATACATACAGACAGATACTCACTCACTCACACACACACACACACACACACACACACACACACACACACACACACAGTGTGAGTCTTGCTATGTATGCATGCTGTAAAACTACAAATCATACAGAAATGTATAATGTAAAAAATGAGCTGGGTATGGTGGCCCAGGCCTGTAATCGCAGCACTTCTGAGGCAGAGGCAGGAGGAGCAAAGAGTTCTAGGTTATCCACAGCTACACAGAGAGTTCCAGGACAACCTGGGCTACATGACAGAGACCTACCTGGTTTCTTCATCAATCGCTCTCGCCTTATTTTTGAGATAGAGTTTCCAATTGTACCTGGAATTTGCTAATCAGGTTAAACTGTCTGGCCAGCAAGTTTCAGGGATCTCTTGTCCTTACTCCTCAGCACAGGGATTACAAGTGCATGTCCCAATACCTATAGAGGTGGGATCCTGCTGTGGAACAATCTTTTTGTACACTATGAATATATATTACTCTCATTGGCTAATAAATGGTGATTGGCCAGTAGCCAGGCAGGAAGTATAGGCAGGAAAACCAGACTAAGAGGATCCTGGGAGGAAGAATGACAGAGTCACAGGAGTCAAGGGCATTGCTAGCCAGATGCAGAATGAGTCAGACACACAAAATGGGGTAGAGGTAAAAGCCACAACTCTTGGGACAGCACATAGTTTAATAGAAATGGGTCAAGTTGTAAGAGCTAGTTAGTAGTAACCCTGAGCTATTGGCTGAGCATTGAGAATTAATATAAGCCTCAGTGTGTTTATTTTGGAGGTGCTGGTGGGACAGGAACTTCTGCCTACAAATGGAATCCAAAGTGGGCCAATATAGATCCACATAAGCCTGAGAAATCTTAAGAAAGGTCCTAAACATAGAAAAAGGAGCCAAGAACAGCTTTCTAGTTCTTAGTCTCTCATGCCAGCCACATTATGGAGATGCATCTAATGGCATCGGCCTGCAGGCTTGAGCCTCCAGCACCCCTGAGAGAAGCTGCATGACAGGTTCCCAGAATCTGTCACACCAGCCACAGTACAAAACAGTGTCTCCTGACAGCTGCTCCCAACCATCCTGCATGCATGCCATGTTCCCCCACCATGTGCTAAGCTGAGCAATGCTGGAGGATGGCACAGCAGTTTGAGATTTCTCTCATGTGGTTAAAAACAATACTGATATGCAGTAAAGCCAGATTCAGATGGAAAAAAGGCCTCTAGACGGGTTTCAGTGTGTTTAAAAATATACATAGGTTTTGGAGAGAAAAGAGAAAGAATATATAAACATAGTTTAAAAATAAAATGGTAAAGTCCTTTAAAAGGGAATAAAGCAATATTAAAAAATATAACAAGCCATGTAAAGATGGAAAAATACACAGAGAGACTAGAATCTACATGTTACTGTGTTTTCTTTAAATTTTTTGACTGCTAAGAGACACTAGACTAAGGCTGCTAGATTAAACTAACCTATATATTTTAAAAATATCTGGACTTCAAAATTTAAGTCAGAAGGTATATTACTTTGGGGAACAGGTTATGCTATTATTTACATAGGAAATGAAAAGCTATGGATTCATTTCATGTTAATGAAAATCTGGTTTGATCAGGGAAGACCCCCCTAAAATTCTGACATTACAGAAGAACCTCCAGTGACTGCCCAGGCAGCCAGCTGTTTCTGTCATTTCTTAGTTTTGGAACTTGTTTGCTCTGTACTTCCTGTTTCCTAAGGTAATATTATATCCTTCTCAGGTTTCTGATGGAGTTAAAGACTAGATAGTTATATAGTTTTCCTTAGTTATGATAGAAGGTAAATTAGATACAAAATTGTGTATTCACCAAGATAAGATAGATAATAGAGTATTTTCTCTAATTTTGCCAAATCCAAATGGACTAGATAGTGTATCTGTAATTCTTACTTTTATCTTTTTGTACACTATGAATATCTATTACTCTCATTGACTAATAAAAGCTGATTGGCCAGTAGCCAGGCAGGAATTATAGGTGGGAACCCAGTCTAAGAGGATGCTGGGAGGAAGAAGGACAGAGTCACAGGAGTCTGGAGAGTTACCAGCCAGATGTAGAACGAGTCAGACACACAAATGGAACAGAGGTAAAAGCCACGAGCCTTAGGACAACACATAGATGAATAGAAATCAGTTAAGTTGCAAGGGCTAGTCAGTAACAAGTCTGAGCTATTGGCTGAGCATTTAACATTAACACAAGCCTCAGTGTGTTTATTTGGGAGCTGCTGGGGGACAGAAACTGCCTACTTTTTTTTTTTTTAACTTTTTTTCCCTTTTTCCTTTTTCTTGAGGTAGGTTCCTCTGTGCAATCCTTGCTATCCTGACACTTGCAATGAAATTGGGCTGGCCTTTAATTCACAGGGATCTACCTGTCTCTGCCTCCTGAGTGCTGGAATAAAATGTGTGTCCCGCTGACACACCTTCATCACATGCTCCTTTAGAAAGCCAGTGTTGCACAATCCCATGTACCATGCACACATCCTAATTGACAGATTCTTTTTTAACATTTTCCATGTTTTTCAGGAAAAACATTGAGTTGGCAATTGATACCTTGAACCTAGAAGAAGAGAAAACACTGTGCACAGAACACACACGTACTGAAGAGGGGACACGAGTGACAAGAGTCTCTGGCTATAAACCAGATTGCAGCCTGGATAAGAAGCCAGGTTCCTACTTCTCTGTGCTGCACCCAAGACATGCCCTCCATGACAGTCTGGATCCCTGACTGGATCTCTAATAAGACACCTTCCTCCTGCTCTCACTAGCTAAAGCTTCCTCCTCTGTAATGTCATCTTTATGCATTGGAATCCTCACTATCCTTCAAGATCCAGAACAAACACCACCTGCCATGACTAGCCCTGGATGAAAATCAAGTCTCCCTCCCCCAGTCCCGACACAAGGCAGAGTGCTGTCTTCCTTCCACAGCCTCTTCTTCCATGAAGCACAGTGCTGAAGAGCTGCTGTCTCTGTGGACCTCACCTAATTTCTCACAAGGACACACAGAAGCTGAAATAGAATCTGCTTAGTGGTTAAGGCAGCTGCAACCAAGCCCGAGAATTCCTGAGTTCAATCCCTGGAAGTGAATTTTGAGAAGCCAGGATGAGTAAGAAGTTATGGTGTCTGGTAGAGGATGGGTAGAGGTCTCTAACAGCGATGAGGACGATGACGACCCTCTCTAGGAGAGAAGGATTGAGCCCAGGGAAGAGGAGGGAGCCCCAAGATTCATCCAGAGAGAAGACACTCATCACCTCACAAGCCAGAGGATGGCCTTAGGTTGGATGTCTGACTGCAAGGGGAGAATGACCTTTATTTTTTTAGGGGTCAATTAGGGTTAGAATGAGGGGGAGGGGACGGAGGTCAGAGGAGGGAGGGAGAGAAAAGAGGAAGGCCAGTTGGATTAACTAGGAAAGTTTGAGAAAGAAGCCCAGTAAGTGTTTGGAGAGTTGCCCTTGCCAGGACCCAGCAGTCTGGATAGCTATGCTTCCAGGTCCTTGGCCCAAGGAAATTTGCAATCCTCCATCTAAAGGGCAGGCAGAGGTAGGTGAGTAGGAGAAAGTAGGGGAGGTTCAGAGACAGGGTGGGACTAACTCAGGGACACCTCGGGATCAAGGGTTAGCCCTGGGTGAGCTGCAGCTGCACCTGCTCCCTGGGTGGCCAGAGGGTCTCCTGCTCAGAGTGACTGTTCCAGGATTGAGTACAGTATTAGGAAATAATGTGGAAAAAGAAGTCAGGAGACTGGACTCAAATGCAGGTGGGTTTATTTCAGAGAAGCTGAGAAGAGCTCACACTAAGCAAGCATGTCTCTCACAGACTAGGACCCTTTCACCAAGCTAGGAGGAGGAGAGAGGAAGGAAGGGGGCTGTGTGCTCAGTCAGGTGACTAGCTCTTCTTTGCAGACAGGGTTGGCCTTCTGCAGTTCGGTTGTGTCTCAAGAGTCACCATGGGGTGCAGAGCACTGCTGTGTTCACAGTAGGGTTGTCTTTGTCCCAATCACTGGACTTTAAGGTAGGAGGCAGGTCACTTCATCAGTCTGCAAGAGCAGTTAAGAGTTATTAACCACTGAGCATCTCTCTAACCCACCTTCCTGACCCCCAGCTCCCCATTTTTCTCCAGACCAGAGTCTCACCATGAACCTCTAGCTTTCCTGGAACTCAATTCTTAGACCCACCTGTGCTAAACTCAGAGATCTATCTGTCTCTGTCTCCCAATCCTGGGATTAAAGCCTGTGTCACTACACCCAGCTTCTCCAGTCACTTTGGAACCATCTTGATCAAACTCTTGCATCAAGGTCTCTAGAAAATACTATATTTCTAATCCTGAGTTGGGGTCTTTTTTTTTTTTGAGTAGTTGTTTTATGTGTCCCAGGCTAGCCTCAAATTCACTAAGTAGCCAAGGCTGACCTTGACTTCAGATCCTACTGCCTCCATCTCCTACAGCCTGGGATTAAGGACACGTGCCACCACACCAGTTTAAATATTTCTTCTCTTTAATGACAAGTATTTATGGGTCACAGTATGGGACTCTGCTTTAAACTACTCTGACCCTGGGAAGAGGAGTTGGAGATATGGGACAAGATTGAATGTGAATGTGGGTGCCTTGGCCCATGTGTGGAGGGCACAGACAAATTTCTGGAGTTGGTGTCTCCTTCCACCAGGGATCTGACAGTCTAAGTCAGCTGGTCAGGTTTGCCTAGAAAACACTTTTAATCCACTAAGCTGTCTTGCCATACCAAAATTAACAAATGTTAATAAAGAATAACTGAGATATTCAATCTATTACTCTCTGCTTTTATACATAATTTACCCTTTAATCTCAGCACTCAGGAGGCAGAGACAGGCAGATTTCTGTGAGTTTGAGGCTAGCCTGGTCTACAGAGCAAGATCCAGGACAGGCACCAAAACTACATAGAGAAACCCTGTCTCAAAAAAACAAAAAAAAAGTTACATAAACAAATTAATGTATATACTGTATATATGTACATTAATGTATATTCACATTTCTGAATGCATCCAGCCCTGCCACTATCTTGAACTTCAAACACATATTTTTTCAGTTCCTGTCTTTTATTTATTCATACAAAACTCCTTGTCTTCTTGTTTGTTGAAGCAGTAAGTCAGACAACACTGGCCACAGGAATGTCTGTCACAGTGGCTAGCTGTGATAACTCCAGCACCACATTCACCCGAAGGACACTCTCCGAGAAGGCCACTAATTTTGCCGTTTTCATCCACCTTGTACTGCTTCAGTGCAGCCAACTTAACCTTCTTCCTCTTATGCTTATTCTTCTTGGGAATGGTGTAAGACTTCTTCCTTTTATTGGCATCACCACGAAGTTTCAACAGAAGATGAAGAGTGGACTCCTATTGAATGTCATAGTCAGACCAAGTACGGGTATCTTCCACCTGCATACCAGTGAAGATCCCTCTGCTGATTGGGGGAATTCCTTCCTTATCCCAGATCTTGTTCTTTACATATTCTGTGGTGCCCGAGGGATCAACCTCAAGTGTGATGGTTTTCCCTTAATGAAAATCTTCATCTTGGCAGTGGTTCCACCACAGATGGCGCATTGGAAAGGAAACCAGACACATATTTCCAATGGCCTGAAATACAGCTCTATTGGTTTGCCAATCACGCTGTGCTTACAAATGAAGTCTACATCCTGTCTTTCTGCACAAGAGTTAAACTGCCTGCCTAAACACACACACACACACACACACACACACACACACACACACACACACACACTTTTCCTCCGTTGTGGCTCCAGGTCTCTGTAAATAACAATATCACTCAGCCAGTTGCTCAGACTGATAACTTGCAGACATCCTTAACTCCTCTCTGTGGAGATGGTACAGCAGGTAAAGGCATCTGCTAGCAAACCTGACAACCTGAGTTGGGTCTCTGAGTATCCATGGAAGAAAGACACAACTGACACCCTTAAATTGTGCTCTACCTTCAAAAACCCTCCTTGGCACAAGTGTGACCACACACAATACATAAGTAAATGTTATGAAAATAACATTAGGGGCTGGAGAGTTGGCTTAGTAGTTGAGTGTGCACTGCTCTTCCAGAGGACCCAAGTTAGATTCCCAACACCCACATCAGTCTCATCACAGATGCCTGTACTCCAGCTTCAGGGCATCTGATGCCCAATTCTGGCCTCCCCTGCACCTGCAGACACCTGCACACTCACAGAAACACTTTCCAACTACTACCTGCCATGTGGCTGAAACCATCTCACCTCAATGAAATTCTGTCAATTAATATGGAGGGAGAGAGAGAGAGACGGCCACCTAATGGTTATCTTCTGACACAAAGCTTTGCAATCCCAAGACACTTCCTGCTTTCTCATGAGTGATGGCTGGTTTGTTATGTGATGCAGGAGTGGTATTTGACGGGGGGGGGGGGGGGGGGGTTGACTAAGTGTACACATCATATGACCATGTTTTTCTTTAATGAGTGGGTGCTGGCTGTGACGGCACATGCTTATAATCCAGCGTTCAGAAGGCCGAGGCAGGAGTGTTGCTAGAGCTTGACACAAGCCTGGGATACAAAACAAGGCTTTTCTCAAAGAGGAACAAAAATTCAAAGTATCAGGTGGAAACAGGTCAGAAAAGGGAACAATGGTATAACGAATTGAAAGTAGGGGCTGGAGAGAAGGCTCCGCTGTTGAGAGCTGAGGTTCTTATTTAGCTAAGTTCCAGAGGTCTTCAGTTCGATTTCCAGCACTGACTTGGTAGCTCACAGCTGCCTGTAACTCTAGTTCTAGAGAATTAGATGTTCTCTTAGACATAC
This sequence comes from Peromyscus leucopus, assembly GCF_004664715.2. Lineage (NCBI taxonomy): Eukaryota > Metazoa > Chordata > Mammalia > Rodentia > Cricetidae > Peromyscus > Peromyscus leucopus. The sequence continues at coordinate 123,140,764 of NC_051064.1, read as the reverse complement.
ATGTTGTTGGTTGTTTTCAGTCTTTGGTCTTTGAGGAGCCTGCCGCCCAGTTCCCAAATAAATACACGAGGCTGATTTGTTCTTATGAATGCCTGCCCTGAGCTTGGCTTTTTTCTTGCCAGCTTTTCTTAACTTCGCTTATCCCATCTACCTTTTGCCTCTGGCTTTTTAACTGTCTCTATTACCTTTCTTTCCCTCTTACTCTGGGGCTGGCTGTGTAGCTGGGTGGCTGACCCTGGAGTCCTCCTCCCCTTCTCCTTTTCTTGCTTCTTCCAGCCCCACCTATCCTTTCTCCTGCCTTGCTATTGGTCATTCAGATCTTCATTAGACCAATCAGGTGTTTAGACAAGAAAAGTATCAGAGTTTCACAGAGTTAAACAAATGCAACAAAAAAGAATGCAACACATTTTTGCATTGTTAAACAAATATTCCACAGCAAATGTTACACATTTTTAACTAATATTCTTCAACACATGCATGCAGGAAAAACACCCATACACATAAAATAATGAAAACACAGTTTTAAAAAGTGGAAGTTACCTTAATTTTTATCTTTCAGAAATCGAGATCATCATCTTTTATGGGAAACGTTGTGCATCTGCGAACCACTGACTTACTGGAGAAATCAAAGGTGGCTGTTAGTCTGCAGGTCAGATGGGAACGTATCAACAATCACTTCACAGATTAAGCTATTTCATACACCATGGGTCTTCAAACCACAGAGTGACAGGATCTTCCTCCCCTAAGGCTGAAGACAAACCTTTCATAGAAAATAAATCACAAGAGGCTGGGGGATGGCTCATCAGTGAAGTGCTTGTCATGCAAGTGTGAGCAGCTCAGCCTGGAGTGCATGTTGCCCCTTAAATAAGATAAGGAAAGACAAGGAAGAAAAACAAAAGAAAGAAAGAAAAGGAAAAAATCCAGGCACAGCAGTAATCTGGTAAGATGAGCACTGGGAAGGTAGAGACAGGAGGGCCTCTGGGGCTTGTCAATCATCCAGTCTAGCTAATTAGTGAACTACAAGTTTATCCACAGACTAATCATCATCATTGTTGTTGTCATAATTATCATCATCAATTATGTTGCTCAGCAAACACACACACACACACACACACACACACACACACACACACACACACACATGGCACAAAAAGAAATTGAATTAAGTCCACCAAGCTTCTCGTGGGGACATCTTAAGAATAACTTCTATTCATTGCTATGGTTGGATCTGAATCTTTACACCCAATTCATTTGAATAGAAGAAACATCAATTCCAGGTAAGTGCTACAGTGGAATAGACAGATACTTACAACATCTGCAATGCCCAGGGAAAAAAACTTTGACCGTCACCTTGCTGAAACTCTGGACTCTTTGAAAAAGCCACACAAACATAGGGCCAGAATTTCAAGTCCTTGTTCTCCATATCCTGAAAAAGGTGCAGGGAGAAATTAAAGGCAGGAACTGTTGGTAACCAGCATCTTCTCTAAGAGGGGAACTAACTTAAGTTGTTTGGGGGTTTGAAGGAAATGTCCCCACAGACTCAGATATTTAAACACATGGTCCCCAGTTGGTGTCCTGTTTGGGGATGATGTGGGAGGGGCAGCCTTGCTGTAGGAAGTCTATCACTGGGGTGGACTTTAAGGACTCACAGCCTTGCCTCACTTCCAGGTTGCTCTCCCTGCTTCCTGTCTGCACTGGAAGCTGTGCTCTCTCACCTTCCTTCTCCTGATGCCATGTCTTTCTGCCATGATGAACTATTATCCCTTTGGAACCATAACTCATATAAATTCTACATAACTTGATTTTCATCACGGTGTTTTTATCACAGCAACAGAAAAGTGACTTGTAACAGGGTGAGACCCTCCTGTCTCCATCAGAGTCATGAGCAGGATGGCACATGTCTGCAATGCCAACCCTCAGGGGCTGGGGCAGGGAGATCAAGTTCCAGGCCAGCCTGGGCTACATAGAAAAATCCTGCATCCCAAAACAAAATGAAACAAAACCAGTGGGATATGGTTTGCAGTATGGAGCATTCAAATAGCAAAATCTATCAAACCCCTCTGCAAACCTCTCAGGGAACTAGCTGTCATCTTACCTCCATTGTGTCCTTCCCAGTCTCTAGAGGCAGGATGTCAGTTCCAGGTAGTTTCTTTTGAATCATCTTATCAATGGCATCTGTATTTAAGGAGTCTCCTAGCCAACAAAAACAATGATGAAAATCATGAATTAAAATATTGTTTTTAAAATTTTATTTCATTTTATTATTTTACATTTATGGGTGTTTTTGTCTTCTACATGTATGTCTGTGTACCCCTAGTGTGCAGTAACCACAGAGGCCAGAAAGGACCTCAGGTCCTCTGGAACTGGAGTTACAAACACTTGTAAGCTGCCATGTGGTGTGGGGAACTGAACCCAGGTCCCCTAGTGCTCCTAACTACTGAGCCATCTATCCATCCATGCCAAACAAAAATTTCTTTTTATTTTATTTCCTTTTTTTTAAGGTTTATTTTTGGATGGAGTTTCTCTGTGTAACAGTTATGGCTGCTTTAGAGACCCATGGAATTTTCCTAGTGAGAACCTACTCAGGGTCTGAGAATCTGAGCTTGCTTTGCCCAGCAGGGCTGCATAAGGGGACGATTGGACCATGGGTGTGGTTACCAGGTGTTTGGAAGGGTCTGCGCTAGGCTGTGTGGTGTGCTTTGATGGCAAGAGGGAGGTCCTTTTCCACATCGCTTAGCATTGTTATAAAAAGCCCCTTTGAAGATCCAGAAGGGGCCAGTGGATTTTGATCCAGGTCCTCCTGAAGCTGTCCTGTGTTTCTGTCTGTCTTTTCTCCGCTATCTTTCTATCTAAAAGTTTTCTTATTCCTCTCTCCTTCTCATACGAACCCTTTTAAAAGGTGAGAGCTAGCTTCCCACAGGCTGTCCTGGAACTTGCTTTGTAGACCAGGCTGGCTTCAAACTGACAGAGGTCACTAGGCCTCTGCCTCCCAAGTGTTGGGATTAAAAGTGTGTGCCACCACCACCTGGCTCAAATGCCAATTTCTAAAATCCACCATTAAAACCCAACACAAAAGGAAGTGATATCAATTTGGAATTTACATGTGAAGAAAATATTAAAAGCCCTTGATGCTTGCAGTTAAACCACTGTTTCTATTAAAGCATAAACATGTATGCACAATAAAGATCACAGTTCATAACATACAGTAGCCTGAAGTCTGGGCAGAGTGTTGAGGCAGCATTTGCTGGCACTCATGCAGGACAGCATGCACAATGCAAAGTGCATGTGTTTGGGGTTCAGAACCAAGGCTGCAGTGGAGCTGGAGACGCACACACTGCCAGAAGGACGCCATGCACTTCACCTTTGATATTGAATTATTTTTGATCATTGTGCATTCAGAATACTGTTGTCACATGTTTTCAAGCCCACAGTCAGTTACATAACCCCCATAGGGTCTCACTCCACAGTATAAGAAGCTGAAGGGTAGTGGGTGAGGTCAGCCTCCAGAATAAAAGAGAATATTTGTGAGACATGTATTTAGTTCAATATCCAGAAGACATAAAGAATTCTTACAACTTAGCAAGATACATAGTATAATTAAGAAATGGTATGTGAGTGTCTGTGTGTGTATGTGTGTGTTGGAGTAGACTGAAGAGATGGTTGAGTGGTTAAGCTGTGTTCTGCTTTTGCAGAGGGCCCAGGGCCCAGCACCAAGGTCTGGTGACTCACAACCACCTGTAACTACAACTCTGGGGTACCACTATTTCTTCCGTCCTTGATCACCTGAATACAAGACATTTTAAAGATGCTTTATTTTTATTTGTGTCTGTGAGTGTTTTGCCTACATGGATGTATGGGCACTCTGTGTGCCTGGTACCTGAAGAGTCAAGAAGAGGGCACTGAATCCTCTGGAGATGGAGGCACAAGCAGTTGTAAGCTGCCATGTGGGTGCTGGGAACCCAACCCTGGTCCTCTGCAAGGGTATTTAATGCTCTTAAACTCAGCCATCTCTCCAGCCCCAGAGGAAATGAAAAATTCAATCTTGCATGGTGGTCAATGCCTTTCTTCCAACATTTAGTAGGCAGTATCAGGAACGTCTCTGGGAGTTTAAAGTCAGCCTGTGCTACATATTGAATTCCAGGCCAGCCATGGTAAGATAGTAAGGCTCTTTCTAAAGTAAATAGAGCCTGAGAAATGGCTCAACAGTTAAGAGCACTGACTGATTCTCCCAGCACCCACATGGTGGCTCACAGCTGTCTATAACTACAGTTCCAGAGGATGGAACACACTCTTCTGGCCTCTGTGTGCACTGCATACACTTGTTGCAGAGACATACATGCTGGCAAAACACTCACACATATAAAATTATATATGTACATCTCAAAAACAACAAATTGAATAAATAAAACCATAAAAAAGGAAATGGGAAAGATTAAAAGTCATGTCTCCAAGAAGACAGGAATTGTCCAACAGACCCACCAGTCTTTAATGAAATGCAAGTTAAAACAACAAAGTTCTGATTCCGACCAGACAGACTATTAAGAAACAGGAACATTTGTGCCCTACTGATGAAAATGTAATAACGAATTCCCTATGGAAAAGTATGGAACAGCCCCAAAATAACTAAGCATATATTTGTGAAATGACTCAGCAATTCCACGCCTACCATTACCCAAGAAAAATGAAAACATACATCCAGATAAAAACTTACACAAATGTTTACAGCAGTACTGTTGGAATACCAACAGGTAGAAACAGCCCAAATGTCTGTTACTGGATGAATAACCTGTAGTACAGTGACACAATGGAATACTATTCACTCGTGAACAGGAATAAATTCAGAAGCATGCTACAGCCTAGATGAACCTCAAAGCATGTTCCATACAATAACCTCACAAAAAAGACAAATTATCCACACCTTTACCTCTTGTGTCCAGAATAAGAAACACCATGGCATAAAGAATAGGTGGGAGGTTATCAGCAGTGAGAGGAGGGGGAGGTATTAATGACTTAATCCTTATAGAGGTTTGTCTGTGCTCACAGTTCAGAAACTAGAGAGAAGCTGTGGATGCCTCAGCTGGTGAACAGGCTCAAGGCCACTGACTTGTGCACTGAAAACGTGGAAGCTGATGTCCCATGATTTCCCCTCAGCAGGAACAGATAAAAGAACACTTCCTGTGTAGCTCTGTCTGTCAGGTGCTAACAAGCTGCAGAAGGCCATGTGAGGCTGGAGAAGAAGCCACGGTGATAGAGAGCTTTCCCTGCATGCACCAGGCCCTGGCAGGACTCCAGGACTGTATAAACTGGACAAGGGGAGCACACATATGGTCCCAGCACTTGGCAGGCAGAGGGAGGAGGATTAGAAGTCAAGGTTATTCTCGGCTGCTCATCACATTAATGAAAACAAATTGGGGGGTAGGTGTGCTGACACAAATCTGTAATCTCATCACTCAGAAGACTGAAGCAGGAGGATTGCCAGGACCAGGATGAGGTACATGAAGTGCCTGAGGCACACACAAGCAAAGGCTAAAGTGAAAACCAACTCCCCTGCTTCTCAGACCCTGGCAGAGTGACCTGTGCTGCTTTACAAACAATCCTAGCTTAAAGAGCCTGCACCCCAAATGGACACCTGGTGTGACAGGAGTCACTGTGGACAAATAGTGAGCTGCCCACCTTGTCTGCTCAAACAAGTACACAGAGGCAAAATGAAGGGGGCAGGTAACTGTTCTCAACTGTGGAGAAAGTGTCCCACTCCTGCTGGGTGCAATTCTCTCTCTAAGAACCAGCCTGCTGTGTCTCTGTCCACAGAGTCTATTCTTCATTAAAACTCTAATGTCAGTTCTGCTCTGGTGAATCTTTACTCTGCACCACAGACATTCCAGAACAACACAACTCTGCTCAGTGACAGCCTGAGAGCTGGAGAGGGCAGCATCCATCTCACATCCTCTGTGAGCCTGGCTCCAGCCCTGGGGTCTGAAGCAGCTTTGCAAGAGCTGTCCGTATTCACTGACTCTGACTCCTCTCTGTGGTTTTCTTTAACGTATTCCAAAAAGATCAGTCTCTAAGTGCTTCTGTCAGGATGGAAACAGGTCTTCATGTGTCTGAATCCAACAATCAGTTCCCAGACTGCTCCTGATGGACCCTCTACCTGTGGTCCATTGACCTCCTGTCCTTTTTGCTGTTGTTGGTTGGGTTTTGTTGTTGTTGTTTGTTTGTTTGTTTGTATTAGAGGTGCAGTATCACTCCAGACTGTGCAGGACTCACTAGAATCTCACTAGTGACAAAATAATCTACCCTGGCCTTGAACTTGCAGCCATCTACCTTCCTTTGCCCCCCACCCCCCAGGCCTGGGGCTGCAGGTGTCAGCCCTCACTCTTGGCTTGTTTCCTTCTTCAGGGAACATTTTCTTCACTGACTTCAGGACACTGACCTCTCCTGACCTCCTCCACCCTCAGGATGTTCCCTCATGTCACTCTCCTGGGCTGTTTCCTCACTGTCAACTCCACCTCCAGAAGCTGAGGTGTCCCCACTCCAGGCACATTCACTTCTGGGGTGAACTACCATAAGACAGGACTTTACATTCAAGCCAGAGGCCAGTGACTCTGAAGTAAATCCCAACCTTTGAACACACATCTGTACCACCTCCCAGCTGTTCATTTGAAAAGGACATCAGATTTACTAAATCAAAAGCTGTGTGTGCATTCTAATACCTATATTCCTAACACTCCAGAGGTGGGACAGTGGAATCCTGAGGTCAGACTCAATCTGGATTACATCTGAGCCTGGTTTTGAAACTATGTGCTACTAATTCAGAAAAAAAAAGAGCAGGGCATTGAGGTATGCTTTTTGTAACCCCAAACTTGGAAAAAAGAAGGACATCAGGAGTTTGAGGTTACCTTTGAGACTCCTGTAATCCCAGCACTCAGAAGGTGAAGGCAAGAGGATCATGAGAGATTTGAGGCTAGCTTGGACTACATAGTGGGCTCCAAGAGAGCCTTGGCTAAATAGTGACACCCTGTCTTTAAATAAGTACTGAAACCAAATACAATAGTGAGGAAAAAAAGAGAAAAACATGGTCATCCTTGGCTACAAATCAAATTAAGGACAACCTGGGCTACATGAGTCTCTGTCTTCAAAAATCAAATTAGCCAGGCATAGTAACACAAGAATGTATCCCAGCACTTGGGAAGTAGATGCTGCAAGCTGCAGGAAAATGTAATGGATACCAGCTATGATCACAAAAGCTTTAACTTGGAAAAGTCAAGGTCTTCTCCAAAGGTCAAGCCATGGCTTAAGAAGTCTTAGTGATATTTTAGCTTTTGTATATATACTAGCTGGTTCCTAAAATGATTTTCTTGTGTGCTTCTAAGAACTCCTAACAGTGTATTTTTCCAAAATGCCTATCAAGCATCCAAGGTCAAACAAAACAACACCTGTCTCCTAGATCAGGCAGATAGTTTTATTTCTTGTGCAATTTAGGGTGAGACCCTCCTTTCTTATACAACCTTACTAATAGACTCCTAACTTCTTACCTAACCACTTCCCGGAATGTAGACTTGAGTACATAAATTCCCTTCTTGATAGACTAAGAGATCATTAGCTCTCTATTGACCTCCTCCTTTACCACTCCCCTTTTGGGTTGTAAAAGAAAGCCTGGTAGTCACTACTTGAGGAAAATTCTTATCTGCCTATGACCCCATAAGAATTCAAGCCTGGTGACCTTGCTCTGTGAGAGGATTGCTATTGCTTGGGTTTATAACTGAATTCCTGGGAGACTTGGGGAGAACTGAGAGAGTCAGAGAACTGAGAGGGGGGAGGATTTTAACTGGAGAACTTGAGGACAAGACAGAGAAAAGAGAACAGAAGAACTAGATGGGTAAGAACTGGAGAGAAATGGACAAAATGGGAAGAACTAGATTGAGAGGAATGGACTAGATGGAAAGAACTGGATTGGAGGACTAGAAGAGAATACTAGAGGAACAAGATGGAAGATGAGGAAGAGCCGGATGGGGAAGGACAAGATGAGGAAGAACAACATGAGAGAGAAGGAGATGGGTGAGGAGCTGATATGGGAAAGAACTAGATGGATGAGAACCTAGATGGGGCAGAACTAAGATGAAGAAATTAAGATAGAACCTGGAGGGGACAGAAGATAAACATAGAAAGAAATCAGGCAAGAAAGGAGCTAAGCGTGAGAGCAGACTAGAAGCTGTGTAGAGAGAGAACTGACTCAGAACAATAAAGTATATGGACTAAGGAGTTTCATGTACATAGACTCATTTCTTTACATCAAAGATTAATTATCAACTGGTTGTAGATTCTTCCCGGACCCTGGGACGAGACTATTGAGGGGCTGGACCCCCATAGTCCCTGATATGTACAGGTAAGAGGAACAGAAGACCAAGGTTATCCTTAACTACATAGAACATTCTAGGTTTCAATGCACTGTAGGGGATTAAAGAAGCCAGTACACAAGGCTCCATCGTGCTGGAATGGGTAAAGACACCTGCTGCCAAGACAATGACCTGAGTTCCATCCCTGGGACCCACATAGGAGAAGGAGAGAGCTGACTCCCAAAAATTGTCCTTTGACCTCCACTCGTGGTGAATTGTGCACACAAACACAGACACACTCAGACATACACACACACACAAAAAAAAAAAATAAAAATAAAGAAATTTAAAAGCCAAAACTAACAAAAAACTACAAACAACAATAAAGACCCTTAAGCTAAGAAAGGCCAAAAGCTGAATCCAATTTTAGTTTGTTTGTGACAGGGTCTGACGATGTGTGTCACCTTGACCTCAAACTGGGATCCTCCTGCTTCTGTCTCCTGAATGCAGGGATTCCCGGCTTGTGCCACTTTGCTTGCTTTAAAGGATGCTGTGGATAATTTATTGACAAATAAAATGCTGATTGGCCAGTAGCCAGGCAGGAGTATAGGCAGGACTAGCAGAGAGGAGAATTGGGGGAACAGGAAGACTGAGTGAGAGAGACGCCGCCAGCCGCAGCCATGACAAGCGAGATGTAAGGTACCGGTAAGCCACGAGCCAGGTGGTAGCTTATAGACTAATAGAAATGGGTTAATTTAAGCTATAAGAACTAGATAACAAGAAGCCTGAGCTATTAGGCCAAACATTTTAAATAATATAAGCGTCTATGTGTGTTTACATGGTTGCAGGACTGGCTGGTGATAGAGATTTGTCCTGTCTTTCTCTCCCCGCCCGTCTCTCTCTCCCCAAAGACAGCATAAACCCCAGCAGTGAATAGCTCTTCCCGAGCTCTCACCAGAGACACCTGGCTCCCTTCCTTCCAGTGCACAGCAGCCCCTAAATCCAAAACATTTGGAAAGGCAAGAGCTGCAGGATCACTATCCTTGAGTCTTCCAGCTGTGGCTTTGCAGATGTGAACCCAGATGGGGAAAGGAAGAGGGCTGCCTGCCCTGTTCCAATCCACTTTTCACTCACCGATGTCAGACAAGAGTAAAATACCTAATGGCCGTGATTCTGACTGCTGGACCAGAACCCCCAGCTCCCAGGACAGAAGACAGACAGACAGGAGCCACCAGGAACCATGGAACACCATCTTAGCTCAGTGACACCAACAACTGCTTGAGTTCCTGTGTGGCAGTCAGGGTGCCTGCAGGGACCTAGGTGACCACGCCCCTGCTGGATGACAGAGACTGAGCATTCACTGCACAAAACATTGCCAACACATATTTGTTCAGGGTTTACCACAGACCAGAACCTGCTCTTCTGTCCTTCAATCCATCTTATGCAATGCTCCATTTCATATGTAAGGACATGGAGGTGACAATTTTGGTGTCATTAAGGAATTGAACTGTGCCTCCTCTCTCTGTTTTGTCTTAGCAGACAAGAGTTGTCTGTTCTTTGACAACTGTCCTGTGGTGACGTATTGTGTCCCCCAATATATTGTGCACCCTAATAAAGTTTATCTGAGCATCAGAGGAAAATGCCTGCCACTATACTAAACATAGAGGTCAGGCAATGGTAGCACATGCCTTTAATCTCATTACTCAGGAGGCAGGGATCTGTCTGGATCTCTGTGAGTTTAAGGAAATACCAGGAACCGAGCCAGGCATGGTGACACAAGCCTTTAATTACAGCTCTAACCACAGAGATCTGGAGGTCTGTACAGACAGACAGGAAGTGATATAGCTGAGAGAGAGAGGAAGTGAGATTCAGACAGAAAGGCACGGGTATGCAGGAAGTAGGTCTCTTTGGCTGAGGATCTCCAAGTGGTTAAGAACGTGGCTGGCTTCTTCCTGCTATTCTGATCTCTCAGATACACTTTATTTTGTGCACAACATATTGGGGGACATAATACATCACCACACTGTCCAACTTACTTTGGAATGATTATGTTCCTATTAAGTTTGTACCCCTCCAAATAGAAGAACTAAATTTTTCCCTCTAACCCTAGGCCACTTTTATCCAAACTAATCCTTGCGGTCAGGGCTGCTACATTGCCATCATTGGGAATCTTCCCTATAATGAAAGAGCTCCTGGGACATCACTCCAGACAATCATGTGTCCCTTGTTCCCGTACATACCTACACACCATGATCTCACATATTCCAGAAACCTCAGATGACCAAGAGGTGACTAAATGTTAATTTGGCCACCCCTCATTCTAGAACCTGGGCTCCTTATCTTTACCTCACATTGACCCCACGTTGTATCCCCACATCTGGGAACCCTGTCCTTTGCCCATCTACCTCTGATAGGCAGCCCACTGCCCAGTCAGCCTCTTCCTAGACTCTACCAGCTGGACCACCCACCACCCAGCCCTGTACTGGGTCTCTCATTGTCTCTCTCAAGCACCCTCCACAGAGCTGTGACAGCTGGATGTTCCTCCTCAGTCTCACCACAAGCTTTTTAGTCAGGCAAATTACCACAGGCCTCTGGTGGGTCTGTCTACCCAAACCTAAAAGTCCACAGCTTTCCCTGCTCTCCAGTCTGCCTGAGTCTCCCCAGTGAGACTCCACCTCACCGACTTCTCCCAGCACATGATCTGTCTCTGACCTCCACAGATGCCTTAAACTTCCCCAACTTTCATTCCTTGTTCTTTCTGGAGCCCAAATCTGTAGGCCATTGGTCTCTTATAGCTCATTCACTCTGCTGCTATCATTCCCATCCCTAGCCCCTCACAGCTGTCAAGTACACAGAACCTCTCAACAGCTCTCTGGAATCTGTTCCACCCCCTTCTAGGGGACCCCTCTCTGCCCAGACTTCCTTCTCCTCTGAATCCCTTCTTTGAATCTCATCCTCCTTCTAAAGCTCCTCCTCCAATGCCTTTGTGAAACATCTAGCCTGGACCAGTCATGGTGGTTCACATCCTTAATTGCAGAATGGGAGACACAGGTAGGTGGATCTCTGAGTATCAGGCCAGCTGGGTCTACATAGTGAAATGGAGGACAGCCAGGGCTATAGAAAAACCTTGTCTCAAAAAAAAAAAAAACCAACAACAAACAAACAAAGAAAACAGATAGGGCTGAGGGCATAGCTCAGAGGTAGAGTGCATGCCTAGCATATGTGAAGCCCTGGGTTCAATCTCCAGGGTGAAAACAAATGAATATCTGAGGAAAATTAGAACAACTTCCATTTTAGCCAGAAAAGCAGGACACTTAAGCTTGGGGTATTGAGATGGTTCAACAGTCCAGAGCTCCTGCTGCTCTTGCAGAAGACCCAGGTTCGGTTCTCAGCGCACACATGGTGATCTCAGCCATCCATAACTCCAGTTCCAGAGACTCAAACATCTCCTGGTCTCTGCTGGAACCAGGTACTTACATATATGCAGGGAAAACACTCACACAAATAAACATAAACAAATCATTTTAAAAAACAAGGTAACAGTAGTAACAACAAAACCTTGGGGCTGAGAAAGGCTGGGCATGGTGGAGAAGGCTCAAAAGTCCAACCCAGTTTTCACCTAACAGAGAAACCACAGCCTCTCAAGCCTTGACTCATCCTTCCTTTTACCCTCTACTTGTAATATACAAACTTTGCATGCAAAGTTGAGTTTAATCACTGAATGGAATGGAATTTCACATGGGAATGGAATAGATTTATTTTCTTTAAATGCCCAGAATAATTTCCCCTTCTTTACACTGTTAGAGATTGTTCTAATAGGAGACACAGAGCTAAATTCCAGTCACCTCATCATTCTGCAAGTGCAGTTAAAGGTTATTAGTCACTGAGACATCTCTCTAGCTCCCCTTCCTGACCCCCAAACTCACTTTATTTTCAGAGACAGGTTCTCAGTATGTAGCTCTAGATGTCCAGGAACTCACTGCTTAGACCAGGCTGTCCTCACACTCAGAGATCTGCCTGCCTCAGACTCTCAAACTCTGAGATTAAAGCCTTTGTCACTACACCCAGCTTCTCTGGTCAATTTGAACCCTTTTAATCACAATCTTGCATCTAGGATTCCAGAAACAGTATATTTCTAAACCCAAGTTGGGTTCTTCATTTTGTTTTGGTTTTTGGTTTGGGGGGTGTTGTTTGTTTTAGCCACTATTTTATGTATACCAAACTAGCCTCAAATTCACTATGTAGCCAAAGCTGATCTTGAACTTCAGATCCTACTGCCTCCATCTTCTGAGGGCTGGCATTAAGGACACATGCCACCACACCAGTTTAAAAGCTTATTCTATTTAATTGACAAGTATTTATGACACTGTTCCCTAAACTATTCTGACCCTGGGAAGAGTATGTAGAGATATGGTATAAGATTGAGTGTGAATGTGGGCCATGTGTGGAGGGCAGAGACAACTTTCTGGAGTTGGTGTCTCCTTCCACCAGGGATCTGACAGTCTAAGACAGTTGGACAGGCTTGCCTGAGAACCACTTTTAATCCACTGAGCCATCTTACCAGAACCAAATTACCCAGTGTTAATGAGGGATGAAAGCAAGGCCAGAAATATTCACTCTATTACTCTCTTTTTGTATATATTTATAATTTATTGAGAGCCACTGGTAGCCAAAGACTATGGGAGTATTCAGTAGTGACAACTAGAGTTCAGAAGGTCAACCTAACAGAACTAAGGCTTCTGTTAGAAGGAAAACATAACACAAGGCATTATGGAATTACTGCCTTTTTAATGAACTGGCTGTCTCTTGTTGTAAACTTCTTGTGCAATTATAGCTATGATTCTCCCCATTTACCATGCATTTCCATGTATGTGTACTTGTAATCTCATGACAACATCTCAATCATATGGACACACATAACTGTGGATAGGCTAGAAGATGATTTCTCATTTATGTGTACAATTTTTATGCAAAGAAACATATTAAAATACGCTTCATACTAGGTCTATTGTTCTATGTGGACTGTAGACACTTAGAGGTCTTATTCTCCGCCCTTAGCCACTGACAAGATAAATATTGGCCAGACAAAGTGTCCTCATAGACCTTTCACAGAACAGAATTTCAGGTACCTGGCCTTGTTGGATTAAAACCCTTCAGAAGAATTATAGTCAACTAGATGTGATAGCGCAGGTGTGTGACCTTGGTGTATCTTAGTCTTTCAAGAGATCAATAGCACCTATGTTGCCCTAAGCTTCCTCTGCCAGCACCTCCCCACTCTGATTCAAATAACAATTAACACTTTGTGGTTTTTTTTGTGAGTGTGTGTGTGGTTTTTCGAGACAGGGTTTCTCTGCGTAGCTTTGCGCCTTTTCCTGGAGCTCACTTGGTAGCCCACGCTGGCCTCGAACTCACAGAGATCTGCCTCGCTCTGCCTCCCGAGTGCTGGGATTAAAGGTGTGCTCCACCACTGCCCGGCTTTTTTCTTTTTTTCTTTCTTTCTTTTTTTTTTTTTTTTGTGGAACACTTTGTATTTATTTCTACACCAGTTCTTAATGCAAGGTTTAGGCTCAGTAGTCTAATTATAAATAGGTTTTGAGATTCAGATAACTAACAGAAAAAGGCTGTTAACTGACTAACCGTGTCTGGATATTACTAATCACATAAAACAGGACACTTATTCTTTGCTTTTTCCTTAAATCTCACATTGGTTTAATTCCTCTTCTTGTAACCCTTGTAGCTATCGCTTTTGAGAGACAGCCAGAATGTTCTACAACCTACAGCTGTTGTCAGTCACCAATGAAGCTGACCAAGTCTTTGCCAAGTGTGACTCTTCTCAGAATACTTGTCCCTGAGGGTTTACTTTGTAGTTTTTATAACAAGTTGTTAGTGAATGGATTTATGTATGATTAGGAAAACAAGAAGGGAGGAAGAGGGAAAGAACTAGGTAGATAGGAGAGAACATCAGAAAGGGAATTGATAGAGAAGAACAAAGATGAGGATGGAGATGGAAAGAACTAGGCAGCATAATAAAAGAGCAGAGAGGACCTAAGTATGAGGACAGAAAAGAAACTGTATAGATAGAATTGACTTGGAAGAATAAAGTCAAATGACTAAAGAACTCAGTGTCCTTAGATTCACTTGATATCCCTCAGATTAGAATCCCCAGCTGGTTGTTAGGCTCTCCCACAGACACTGGGAAGAAATAATAAAGTCTGGACTTTTAATTGTTTTTGGTAATAATGTGTTTTTCCCATAAAAAGTTAAACTAGACAAGATTAATGTATATACTATATATAATATATATGCATTTCTGAATGTGTCCAGCCCTGTCGTCATCTTGAACTTCAGACACGCATTTTCAATAGCCTGAAATACAGCTCTGTTATTTTGCCCAATCACACTGTGCTTACAAGTGAAGTCTATATCCTGTCTCTTCACACCACAGTCAGATTGCCTGCCTAAACAAACACACATGTCCTCTGTTACACCCCAGTGGCTCCCAGTTTCTGTTAATGACAATACTAATCAGCCAGTTGCTCAAACTGGTAACTTGGAGACATCCTTGACTCCTCTCTGTGGAGATGGTACAGCAGGTAAGGCAGTTGCTGCCAAGCGTCACAACCTGAGTTCAGTCCCTGTGTACCATATGGAAGAAAGACACAACTGACTCCATTAAATTGTCTTCTACCTTCACAAACACTCCATGGCACAAGTGTGACCACACACAATACATAAATAAATGGAATGAAAATAGCATAAGGGACTGGAGAATTGGCTTAGCAGTTAAGTGTTCACTGCTCTTCCAGGGGACCCAAGTTAGATCCCAACACCCACATCAGTCTCTTCACAGATGCCTGTACTCCAGCTTCAGGGGATCTGACACCCTTTTCTGGCTTCCCCTGCACCTGCAGACACCTGCACACTCACAGAAACACTCTCCAAGTACTGCCTACCATGTGGCTGGAACCACCTCACCCCCATGAAATCCTGTCAATTAATATGGAGGGAGGGAAAGAGGGAAGGAGAGAGAGAGAGAGAGAGAGAGAGAGAGAGAGAGAGAGAGAGAGAGAGAGAGAGAGAGAGAGAGACCTAAGGATTCTCCTGTGCCACAGAATTTACAATTCCAAGACACTCCCTGCTTCCTCTTGAGTGATGACTGGTTTGTTATGAGATTCAGGAAACGGTTTGATTTAGTTAGGGGTGATTTAGTTAGTGTAAACAGCAGACTACTATTTTTTTCTTTGAATAAGTGGGTGCTGGGTGCGATGGCATGTGCTTATAATCCCAGCACTCAGAGGGCTGAGGCAGGAGTGTTGGTAGAGTTTGAGTCCAGCCTTGGCTACAAAGCAAGGCTTTTTCTCAAAGGGAAACAAAAATTCAAAGTATCAGGTGGAAAGAGGTTAGCAAAGGGAACAATGGTATAAAGAAGTGAAAGTAGGGGCTGGAGAGAAGGCTCCGCAGTTGAGAGCTGAGGTTCTTATTTAGGTAAATTCTCCAGGCAGTGGTGGGGCTCGCCTTTAATCCCAGCGCTGGTGGGCTCGCCTTTAATCCCAGCGCTGGTGAGGCAGAGGCAGGCGGATCTCTGTGAGTTTGAGGCCAGCCTGGTCTACAGAGCTAGTTCCAGGAAGCTAGGGCTACACAGAGAAAGTGACATTCTAGTTTGATTCCCAGCACTGACTTGTTGGCTCACAACTGCCTATGACTGCAATATCAGAGACTCGGGCGTTCTTTTAGACATACATGCAGGAAAAGAATACACAAACATAAAATAATAGAAACAAATTTTTTAAGAAGTGGAAGCTACCTTAATGTTTAAGTGCCAAGAACTTGGATCATATCTTTCATGGGAGGCATTGGGCATTTCTCAGCAAAGTCCTTCCTGGAGATATCAAAGGTGACTCTCAGTTCTGAAGGTCAGATTGGAATGTATCAACAATCACTTCATAGATTAAGCTACTTTATACACCAAGGGTTCCCAAACCACAGAGTTACAGGATCTTCCTCCCGTAAGGCTGAAGACAAACCTTTCATAGAAAGTAAATCAAGATGGGGCTGGAGAGATGGCTCAGAGGTTAAGAGCACTGACTTTCTTCCTGAGGTCCTGAGTCCAGTAACCAGCAACCACATGGTGGCTCACAACCATCTGCAGTCTTGTCTAGTGCCATCTTTAGGCCTGCAGGTATACATGCAGACAGAACACTTGTACATAAAAACACATAAACATTTTTTTAAAAAAGAGAAAATAAATAGAGAGAGACTAGGAAGATGAATCAGCCAGAGAAGTGCTTGTCATGCAAGTGTGAGCAACTGAGCCTGCATTGCATGCTGCCCTGTAAAAAATCCACCAAAATATCCAGGTATAGCAGTAATCTGATAATACCAGCACGGGGGAGGCAGAGATTGGAGGGTCTCTGGAGCTTTCCAATCAGCCAGGCTAGCTCAATAACCAAGTACAAATTCACAAAGAAACCTTTCTTCTCCTCCACCCTCTTGTTTCCCTTTGTCTTTTTCTTCTTTTCCTCCTCCTCCTCAATCAATTTCATCACATCATCACCATCATCATCATTATCATCATCATCATCATCATCACCATGTTAACCAGCAAGTGAACACTAAGTAATAGAATATAATACAAAATGTTTAAAGTAGAGGGCTGGAGAGATGGTTCAGTGGTTATAAGTGTTTGCTGCTCTTGCAGAGGACTCAAGTTTGGTTCCTAGCAACCACAATCACCTGTAACTCCAGCTTGAGATGATCTGTTGCCCTCCTCTGGCCTCTGAGACATTGCACACATGTGCACATGTCCACATGATTAATATAAAATAAAATTTAAAAAGTTTTCTAAAATGGTAAGGTACAGGAAGATACCCAACATTGGCCTCTGACTTCCACACTCATACACATGTGCATACACAGAGGAACATGTTACACAAACACTGAGACAGAGAGACAGACAGAGAGACAGAGACAGAATAAATTAAATTCACAAAGCTTCTTGCAGGGACATCTTAAGAATAAATATAAATTCTTTTCAATGCTATGGGAGGATCCAAATCCTTAGAGTGAATTTATTGGAATGGAAGAAAGATCAGTTCCAAGTAAGTGCTGCAATGGAACAGAAGGATACTTACAGCACCTGGAGTTCCTTGGAGAATGCAACAGCAGTGTAGCCTTCCTGTAATTTAGGATCATTAGCAAGAATCTCACACAAACCGGCAGTGACATTTGAGACCTCGTTCTCCATATCCTAAAACAGGAGTAATGAGAAATCAAAGGTGGGACTCTATGTAACTGGCATCTTCTCTAAGAAGGGAACTGACTTAGGTCTTAAGGGTGTTTAAAGGAGAATGTCCCCATAGACTCAGATATTTTAAACATGTGGCACCAAGTTGGTGTGTTGTTTGGGGATGATGTGGGGAGGTGCAGCCTTGCTGTAGGAAGTCTATCACTGGGGTGGACTTTAAGGACTCACAACCTTGCCTCACTTCCAGGTTGCTCTCCCTGCTTCCTGTCTGCACTGGAAGCTGTGCTCTCTCACCTTCCCTTTCCTGATGACACGCCTTTCTGCCATGATGAACTCTTATCCCTTTGGAACCATAAGTCCAAACAAACTCTACATAAGTTGGTTTTCAACATGGAGTTTTTATCACAGCAACAGAAAAGTGACTTACACAGGGTGAGACCCTCCCATCTCCATCAGAGTCATGAGCAGGATGGCACATGCCTGCAATGCCAACACTCAGGGGCCTGAGGCAGGGAGATCAAGTTGCAGACCAGCCTGGGCTACACAGAAACACTCTGCATCCCAAAATCAAACCAAACCAGTTTGATACAGTTTTCAAGGTGAGGTGTTCAAATATTTGTCAAACTGGGCAGCAAACCTTTAGCTATATCTTACCTCCATCATGTTCTTCCCAATCTCTAGAGGCAGGATGTATACTCCAGGTATTGAGTTTTTAACACCCTCTCTAAGGACATCCAAGTTTATCATGTCTTCTAGACATCAGAAACAAAGATGAAAATCATGAATCAAAACATTACTTTTCAAAGATGTATTTATTATTTATTTTATGTGTATGGGGTTTTTTTCCTATATGTATGTCTCTGCACCACTTGTGTGCAGCCACAGAGGCCAGAAGAGGATCTCAGGTCCTCTGGAACTGGAGTTATCAACACTTGTAAGCTGCCATATGGATGCTGGGAACTGAACCCAGGTCCTCCAGTGCTCTTAACCACCAAGACATCGATCCAGCCCCACCAAACAGCAAATTCTAAAATCCATATTTGAAACACAATATAGTTGAAAGAGATATTAATTTGTTATTTACATATGAAGAAAATGTTAAAAGACCTTGATTCTGCTAATTAAACAACTGTTTCTATAAGGGCATAAACATTGCATGCACAATAAAATATCTGAGTTCATAACATACAGTAGCCTGAAGTCTGAGCAGAGTGTTGAGGCAGCATTTGCTGGCACTCATGCATGCACAATGCAAAGTGCATGTGTTTGGAGTCCAGAACCAAGGCTGCAGTGGAGCAGGAGATGCACACACTGCCAGAAGGACTCCATGCACTTCACCTTTGATATTGAATTAATTTTTGATCATTGTGGGTTCAGAATACTGCTGTCACATTCTTCTAAACCCTACATTCAGTTACATAAACCCCTTGGGGTCTCACCCCACAGTATAAGAAGCTGGAAGCCATTGGATGAGGTCAGCCTCCAGAATAAAAGAGAACATTTGTGAAACATGTTTCTGAGTTCAATGATCAGAACATATAAAGAATTCTTACAGCTTAGCAAGACAAATAGTGTAATTAAGAAGAAAGGTGTAGCCAGGCAGTGGTGACACACATCTTTAATCACAGTGCTTGGAAGGCAGAGCCAAGTGGATCTCTGTGAATTAAAGGCCAGCCTGGTCTACAGACAGAGTTCCAGAATAAGCTCCAGAGACAAACCCTGTCTTGAAGAAAGAAAGAAAGAAAGAAAGAAAGAAAGAAAGAAAGAAAGAAAGAAAGAAAGAAGGAAGGAAGGAAGGAAGGAAGGAAGGAAGGAAGGAAAGAAAGAAAGAAGGAAGGAAAGAATGAAAGAAAGAAAGAAAAGAAGGAAGGAAAGAAGGAACGAAGGGAGGAAGGGAGGAAGTGTGAAGCCTCCTGTGGTGGCGCACGCCTTTAATCCCAGCACTTGGGAGTCAAAGGCAGGTGGATCTCTGAGTTTGAGGCCAGCCTGGTCTACATACCAAGTTCCAGGACAGCCAAAGCTAAACAGAAATACCCTGTTTTGAAAAAAAATGAAAGAAAGGAAAAAGAAATGATGTGTGTGTGTCTGTGTGAATGCATAAGTGTGTGTTGTGGGGGGTAGACTGAAGAGAGATTCTTGAGAGGTTAAATTGTGTACTTCTTTTGCAGAGGACACAAGTCTTAGCACTAAGGTCTAGTAACTTACAACCCCGATAGCTTCAACTATGGGGGTTCAACTATTTCTTCTATCCTCTGTGGGGTCCTTCACATAAGACATTCAAACAAATACATATACATAAACACAGTTTTTTAAAGATTTAAAAAATTGTTATTTCCTGTCTGTGAGTGTTTTGCCTGCATATATGTATGCAGACTCCCTGTGTGCCTTGTACCTGAAGAGTCAAAAAGAGGGCACTGAATCCTCTGGAGCTGGAGGCACAAGCAGCTGTAAGCTGCCATGTGGATGCTGGGAACCCAACCTGGGTCCTCTGCAAGAGTATCTAATGCTCTTGACTACTTAGCCATGTCTCCAGCCCCAGTTTAAAAAATAAATCAATTTTGCTTTGGTGGTAGATGCTTTTCTTCAAACATTCTGGAGGCAGAGGCAGGGAGGTCTCTGTAAGTTCAAGGCCAGCCTGTTCTACATATCAAATTCCATGCCTATAGTGAGACCTTCTCTCAAAATAAATAAACAGAGCTGGAGAAATGGCTCAGCAGTTAAAGCACTGACTGCTCCTCCCAGCACACACATGGTGGCTCACAACGCTCTGTAACTACAGTGCCAGGGAATCAAACACAACTCTCTGTGCACATGGTGCACAGACATACATACAAGGAAAACACTCGCATTATTTTAAGATGTAGAATATTATTTTAAAATGTGTTACATTTGTTTATGTTGTGGAATATTTGCTTAATGATGCAATGATGTGTTGCATTCCTTTATGTTGCTTTTGTTTAACTCTGTGAAGCTATGCTACTTTGCCTGTCTAACACAGGTATAACACAGCTGAATGGCCGATAGTGAGGCAGAAGAAAAGATAGACAGGGCTGGCAGGCAGAGAGAATAAATAGAAGGAGAATTCTGGGAGGATCAAGGTAAGTCAAGAGAACAAGGAGAGGAGGATGCTAGGGGTCACCACCCAGCCACACAGCCAGCCATGGAGTAAGAATAAGATGTACACAAGTAATAAAAGAAAAAAGCTCAGAGGCAAAAGGTAAATGGGAGTATTTAAAGTTAAGAGAAGCTGACAAAAAACAAGTCAAGCTAAGGCTGGGCATTCATAAGTAAGAATAAACCTCTGTGTGTGATTTATTTGGGAGCTGGGTGGCAGACCCCCAAAAGAGCAAAAACAACCAAAAACACAATCATACACATAAAATAAAAAATAAATAAATCTCAAAACTTAAACATAAACAAAAAACAACCAAAAACAATCATACACATAAAATAAAAAATAAATAAATCTCAAAAATATAAACATAAACAAAATTATAACAAAGGAAATGGGAAAGGATGAAAAGACATGTCTCCAAGAAGATAGGAAATGGCCAACAGAACCACAGGTCTTTAATAATATGCAAAACAGCAAAGTTCTAATTCAGGCCAGACAGACTTTGAGAACATGGAAAATTAGGAACACTTGTGCCCTCTTGGTGGAAATGTATCAATGCAACCCCTGTGAAATAGTATGGCACTGACTAAAACGTAACTAAGCATGTAATTATCCAATGACCCAGCAACTGCACTCCTACCGTTATACACAAGAAAAAGTAAACATACATCCAGATGAAACCTTACACAAATGTTTACAGTCGTATTGTGGTGATCACAAAAGGTAGAAATAAGACAAATGTCCATTACAGGATGAATAACCTGTGGTATAGTCACACAATGGAATACTATTCACCCATGAATAGGAATAAGTACTGAAGCATGCTTCAATCTGGAGGAACCTCAAAGCATGTTCCCTACAATAACCCCACACAAAAGACAAATTATCCATACCTTCACCTGTTGTGTCCAGAATGAGAAACCCCACGGCACAGAGAATAGGGGGAGGTTATCAGCAGTGAGAGGAGGGGAGGACACAATGACTTCACCCATGTGGAGGTTTGCCTGGTGCTCACAGTTCTGAAACTAGAGAGAAGCTGTGGATGCCTCAGCTGGTGAACAGGCTCAAGGCCACTGAATTGTGCACTAAAAACGGTGAAGCTGAGGTCCTATGAATTTCCCCTCAACAGGAACAGATAAAAGAACACTTCCTGTGTAGCTCTGTCTGTCAGGTGCTAACAAGATGGAGAGGGCCATGTGGGGCTGGAGAAGTAGCCTCACTACAGAGTGTTTTCCCAGCATGCATGAGGCCCTGGGCAGGACCCCAGGACTGTGTAAACTGGACAAGGGGAGCACACATATGGTCCAAGCCCTTGGCAGGCAGAGGGAGGAGGATTAGAAGTTCAAGGTTATTCTCGGCTGATCATCACATTAATAAAAACAACAAAGGAGGAGGCAGTTGTGTTGACACAAATCTGTAATCTCATCACTCAGAAGACTGAAGCAGGAGGATTGCCAGGACCAGGATGAGGTACATGAAGTGCCTGAGGCTCACACAAGCAAAGGTTAAAAGTGAAAACCAACTCCCCTGCTTCTCAGATCCTGACAGAGTGACCTGTGCTGCTTTACAAACAATTAGAGCTTAAAGAGCCTGCACCCCAAATGGACACCTTGTGTGACAGGAGTCACTGTGGACAAATAGTGAGCTGCCCACCTTGTCACTGAGTACACAGAGGGCAAAATGAAGGGGGCCGGGTAACTGTTCTCAACTGTGGTGAAAGTGCCCCACTCCTGCTGGGTGCAATTCTCTCTCTCAGAACCAGCCTGCTGTGTCTCTGTCCACAGAGTCTGTTCTTCATTAAAACTCTAATGTCAGTTCTGCTCTGGTGAATCTTTACCCTGTACCACAGACATTCCAGAACAACACAGCTCTGCTCAGTGACTGCCAGAGTGCTGGAGAGGGCAGCATCCATCTCACATCCTCTGTGAGCCTGAATTGAGCCCTGGGGTCTGAAGCAGCCTTGCAAGAGCTGTCCATATTCACTGACTAACTCCTCTCTGTGTTTTTCTTTATCCCATTCCAAAATGATCAGTGTCGAACTGCTCCTGTAAAGATGGAAACAGGTCTTCATGTGGCTAAGTCCAGTAATCTGTTCCCAGGCTGCTCCTGAGGAACCCATCTGAAGGACCTGTGGTCCATTGACCTGCTCTCTTTTATTTGCAGGTTTCACCCCGCACTCTTGGCTTGTTTCCTTCTTCAGGGAACATTTTCTTCACTGGCTTCCGGGACACTGACCTCTCCTGACCTCCTCCACCCCTCAGCATGTTCCCTCATGTCTCTCTCCTGGGCTGTTTCCTCACTGTCAGCTCCACCTCCAGAGCTGAGGTGTCCCCACTCCTGGCACAGTCACTCCTGGGGTGACCTTACCCCAGGACAGGACTTGAAATTCAAGCCAGAGCCCAGTGGCTCTGAGCTGAAGTCCCCACCCTTGAAAACATCTCTGTTACACCTCCCAAGTCTGTGAAAAGAGGATCAGATTTACTAGGTCCAAAGCGGGGTGTGTCATTGAATGCCTTTAATCCTAGCACTCCAGAGGTTCAGAGTCAGACTGGATCATACACTGAGCCTGGTTTTGAAACAAAGTGCTTCTAATTCACGAAAATAAATAAGCTGGGCATAGTGGTACAATTTTGTAACCCCAAACTTGGAAAGAAGAAGGAGGACCAAGAATTCAAGGTTACCTTTGGGACCCTGGACTTGAGGCTCCTGTAATCCCAGCACTCAGAAGGTGGAGGCAAGAATATCATTAGGGATTTGAAGCTAGCCTGGACTACATAGTCTGCTCCGAATAGCCTTGGATAAATAGTGACACCCTGTCTTAAAATAAATACTGAAACAAAATACAATAGAGAGAAAAAAAACAGAAAAAACCAGTCATCCTTGGCTACAAATCCAATTAAGAACAACCTGGCCTACATGAGACTCTGTCTTCAAAAATCAAATTAGCCAGGCATAGTAACACATGAATGTATCTCAGCACTTGGGAAGTAGAGGCCAGAGGAAGAAAGATCCAAGTTATCTTTGGCTACACAGAAAGTTCTAGGTTTCCATGCACTGTATGGGATTAAAGAAGCCAGTACACAAGGCTGCATGGTGCTGGAGTGGGTAAAGACACTTGCTGCCAAGACAATGACCTGAGTTCCATCCCTGGGACCCACATAGGAGAAGGAGGGTGCTGACTCCCAAAACTTATCCTTTGACCTCCACATGTGGTGACTTGTGCACACATACACAAACACACACCCATTCAGACACACACACACACACACACACACACATTCAGACACACACACACACAAAAAAAAAAATAAAAATAAACAAATTTAAAGTCAAAACTAACAAAAAACAAACAAACAAACCAAAAACTGGCAAACAACAAAAAAGACTCTTAAATTAAATTAGTTTGTTTTGTGACAGGGTCTGACTATGTGTGTCACCTTGGTCTCAAACTAAGATCCTCCTGCTTCTGTATCTTGAATGCAGGGATTCCTGGCTTCTGCCACTTTGTTCTGTTTAAATGAATTCTCTCTCTCTCTCTCTCTCTCTCTCTCTCTCTCTCTCTCTCTCTCTCTCTCTCTCTCTCTCCTTCTCCAAAGACAGCATAAGCCCCAGCAGTGAATAGCTCTCACCAGAGACACCTGGCTCCCTTCCTTCCAGTGCACAGCAGTCCCCAAATCCAAAACCTTTGGAAAGGCAAGAGCTGCAGCATCACTATCCTTGAGCCTTCCAGCTGTGGTTTTGCAGATGTGAACCCAGATGGGGAAAGGAAGAGGGCTGCCTGCCCTGTGCCAATCCACTTTTCACTCACCACTGTCATACCAGACTGTCATACTTATTGGCCATTGTTCTGACTGATGGACCAGAACCCCTATGGTGATATTTTATTTGTACTGAAATGTGATTTTATTTGTATGTTAATAAATAAAGTTGTCTGGGGGTCAGGGCTAATAGCAGAAGTCTGGCACTGGTAGCACATGCTCTTAATCCAGGTTACATGATAGGCAGATTTCTGTGTGTTCAAGGATAGCATGGAGACACACACCTTTAATCTCAATATCAACCATAGAAGACCTGGAGGTCTGTACAGATAGGCAGTGATGAGGAGGTCATGTGGTTGGGTTTACAACCAATGAGAAGGCCGAATAGAAAGTCAATTAAGAGCACAAACACACAGGAAGTAGGTCTCTTGTGGAGAGGTAGGACAGCAGCAGCAGTGAAGGGTAAGGTTTTTAGCTCTTAGCTATTGCTCTGACCTCTTGGCTTTTAACTCTGAATTGGCTCTGTGTTTCTTATTTAACAAGATGGTGACACCTACATCTGGCACCCAACGTTAGTGGTAAGTACAGCTGCTTGCCTGTGGCCTTTCATCTCCCACCCCATGCTCAGACCTGAGCTACACATAGCTGGTTGTGGCTGCTTGACTGGCCTAGCTCGGCCTAGGCCCCAGGGCCGACCAACTGTAGCTACAAGCTGTTACCGGCAGCTGGAGCTACTTGCTTAAAGCTGGTGCTACAAACAGCTCAGGCCTGCTGGAGCTACCAGTCGGCTGCACTCGACTGTAATTGCAACAGCTACATGGAAATGCCAATGCATGTGGTCGGAGCTTAAGGAAATTGGAGCCCAGGCTCGACTCAGCTCAAGCAGGAACATGTGTTTGGATTTAAGCTTTTAGCCAGAACTCGTGGCTATGCTTTCTCTCTCTCTCTCTCTCTCTCTCTCTCTCTCTCTCTCTCTCTCTCTCTGGATTCCCACTGTAGCTGTTTTGAAATTCCCTTGGA
Source organism: Peromyscus leucopus (assembly GCF_004664715.2). Taxonomy (NCBI): domain Eukaryota; kingdom Metazoa; phylum Chordata; class Mammalia; order Rodentia; family Cricetidae; genus Peromyscus; species Peromyscus leucopus. Next base: position 123,115,294 of record NC_051064.1, on the reverse strand, counting down.
TTTCTACTGTTCTAGGCAGACTTGGTAAGTCATTTAAGATATCAGATATTTTTAAAGGAAAAAACTATTTAAAAGAGAAAATTTTTTTCCACATTTAAAAAAATGGGTTTTATGTGTACATTGGAACAAAATTGGTCTTTGTTTTATAACATTTTAGGCAATCTGAAAATGGAACAACTATTTGAGATAAATGTTGATGGAATTATGCATATTATTACTTTTCTTATCCTTATTTTACTATTTAAAAATATAGTCAATTTAAGTGCCAGGATAAAAGCTTTAGAAAAACCTGATAAACCATTAAAATGAATTATAGAGAAATTCAGATTCAGACAGAAGAAATTAACAGGGAAGTTGTTTCAGGATTGGATTATGAGGTTACCGAAAGAAAGCCTGTTTTCACACAATCACCCTTAATTTATCCGGTAACCATACAGCAGCTACCTGGTCAAGTGAATGCACAAAATATTTGGACTCCAACTGAAATGTTAGATTTACGAAGGTTTAAAGAGGTAATAGTATCTTATGGCATGTATTCCCCATATTTAAAGCAAATGTTAAACACTTGGTCAACTTATAGTAGGATTATACCACAAGACTGGAGGCAGCTGGCACATGCTGTTCTGGAACCCCGACAATAGCTCGAGTGGCAAATGTGGTTCAAAGAGGAGACTAAAAACAGAAAAACAATGTAGGGATAAAGGAATACAAGTCTTCCAGGATCAGCTTGTTGGAGAAGGCCAATATGCTGCAATACAAACACAATGTTTATATGATATCTAAACCCTAATTCTATGTCGAATGGCAGCCTTGAATGCAAGGGACAGAGTTGAGGAACCAGGAAAGAAAACTGAGTCATTGACAAAGGTTATACAGGGCCCCAAAGAATCTTTCACAGATTTCTTACAAAGACTGATTTCAGCAGTAAATAGAATGGTCCTGAAATCAGAAGCTAGCCAGATAATAATCAAATCTTTGGCTTTTGAAAATGCGAATGCAGAATGCAAGAGAATAATCAGACCATTAAAGGCAAGATCTGCACCCTTGGAAGATTGGATTAGAGACATGTTTAATGTCAAGGCTCATGACCATGATGATATGTGGATAGGAGAAGCAATTTCAAGAGGTTTGAGGAATGTCAGATAATTTGAATGTGGAAAGCAAGGACATTTGAAAAGGGACAGTAAACAGAGCATTCCTAGAAACAATGTTTCTTCAAGGAACAATGGCAACAGAATGCCCCTTCCTTCTGGAGTATGCAGAAGGTGTGGTAAGGGAAAACACTGGACCAATGAATGTAGGTCAACAAGAGACGGGCAAGGTAATGCTTTGCCTCAGTTTTTGGGAAACTCCCAGAGGGGCCTCAGGCAGGCCCCCACAGCAAATCCAGTTCAGACCTTTCCTGCAGTCATAGAGGAAACCCCTACTCAGAGCAATTTAATAACCAAATGCCTATTGGAATAAATCATGCTAGTCGGGATGATGAAACAGAGAGAATAGAAAATTCAGGAGAAAACATAAAGAAAAATTTTTGGCAAACTTCTATAAATGAACAAAGACCAAAATTAATAATAAGAATAGATGGTGTTTTGTTGTCTGGTCTGGTAGACACAGGTGCTGACGTGACCATAATTGCACCAGAATTTTGGCATCCAACTTGGCCTCTTCAGGCTGTAAACATTCAACTCTTAGGAATTGGGACATTATCTCAAGTGAAACAGAGTGCAAGATGGCTCAAATGTATATGTCCAGAAGGACAGAAAGGAAAATTAAAACCATATGTGGCTAACATAACTATGAACCTGTTGGGTCAAGACCTGTTGCAACAATGGAATACTCAGATTAACATCCCTCCAATCTCAGAAACAAATCATAAACTAGTACATGTTTCTGAGAGAAATATTAGAAGATATTGTTCTAATGAGTGGTCACCAGCCATCCATATTATACAAGAACAGGGCACAACAACTGATGATCTTCCAAAGACACCGACAGCTCTACCTTTAAAATGGTTAACAGACAAGCCTGTATGGGTCCAGCAATGGCTTTTAACAACAGAGAAACTCCAGGCTTTAGAAGAGCTGGTAGAAGAACAGTTAAATGCTCAGCATATTGAAGAATCAACCAGCCCTTGGAATTCTCCTGTATTTGTTATTAAAAAGAAATCTGATAAATGGAGAATGGTAACAGACCTTAGAGCAATTAACAAAGTAATTCAGCCAATGGGCTCTCTACAATCTGGAATTAATTTGCCTACTCTGTTACCAAAAGGATGGCCTCTCATAGTAATTGATTTAAAGACTGTTTCTTTTCAATATCCTTACAAGAAAAAGACAGAGAAAGATTTTCCTTCACAGTGCCTACTTACAATAATTCTCAACCAGTTAAAAGATTTCAATGGAGGGTCCTCCCACAGGGAATGTTGAATAGCCCAACTCTGTGCCAATATTTTGTAAAACAGCCATTGGAAGTGATACCGAAAAAATTTTCTAACTCTCTGCTTTATCCAACCTTGGTTTCAAAAATTCTCGCTCATATAAACCCTCTTCTTTCTTGCTAATTAGACTCCCAGTACTCTACCTGGAGCCTAGTCGTGGATGTCTGCATCCAGATTCCTCAGTCACAAATAGCCAAACGAATGGAAACACATGAACTATGAACCAAAGGCTGAGGGGCCCCCAACTGGATCAGGCCCTCTATATAGGTGAGACAGTTGATTGGCTTGATCTGTTTGGGAGGTATCTAGGCAGTGGTACCAGGTCCTGGGCTCGCTGCATGAGATAGCTGTTTGAAACCCGGGACTTGTACAGGGACGCTTGGCTCAATCTGAGAGGAGAGGACTGGACCTGCCTGGACTGAGTCTATCAGGTCGATCTCAGTCCTCGAGGGTGGCCTTGATCTGGAGGTGGTGGGAGTGGGGGGTTGGCTGGGGGGAAGGGGAGGGAGGCAGGAAGGGGGAGAACAAGGGAATCTGTGACTGTTATGTAGAACTGAATAGTATTGTAAAATAAAATAAATAAAAAAAATTTCTAACTCTATAATTTATCATATGGACGATATTTTACTAGCTGACTCAAATGCAGATACTTTAGAAAGAATATTTGAAGAAGTAAAGAAAATTTTGCCTTGCTGGGGATTACAAATTGCTCCTGAAAAGATACAAAGAGGAGATTCTATTAATTATTTAGGATATAAAATAGAGCTACAAAAAATTAGACCCCAAAAGGTGCAAATTAGGAGAGATCGACTACAGACTATTAGTGACTTTCAAAGATTATTTGGAGACATTTCTCATCTATGAACTATTGTTGGGGTAAAAAAATGATGAACTGAATAATTTGTTCAAAACCTTAGAAGGTGACAGGGACTTAAACAGTCCAAGAGAATTATCACCTGAAGCTGAGAAAGAATTGTCCTTGGTAGAAAAGTAAGTACATGAAGGACACGTGGATCGTATTGATCCAAAGCTGGATTGCATTTTGATTATTTTACCCTCTAGGCATTCTCCAACAGGAATATTAATGCAGAGGGAAGATATTATATTGGAATGGATATTTTTACCAAATAAACCAAATAAAAAATTAAAAACTTATGTGGAAAACATCTCTGACTTGATTTGGAAAGGAAAATTGAGACTTCGTCAATTAACAGGAATAGACCCAGCAGAAATTGTTGTACCTTTAACTAAGGAGGACACTGAAAAATTATGGACAGAAAGTGAACCTTGGCAAAGAGCTTGCAGTAATTTTTTGGGAGAAATTAACAGCAAATATCCCAAAAGCAATAGAATTGATCTTATAAAGAGAGCTGATTGGATTTTGCCTCAAATTGTATGGGATAAACCCATATCTGGAGTTCCTACATTTTATGCAGATGCCAACAAACAAGGAAAGGCAGGTTACAAATCAGAAAATTTAAGTAAAGTGGTTCAAAGTCCTTATAATTCAGTTTAAAAATCAGAATTGTATGCTATTCTGTTGGTATTAATGGATTTTTCAGAACCTCTCAATATAGTTACTGACTCTCAGTATGCTGAAAGAGTGGTATTACATATTGAGACTGCAGAATTTATCCCTGATCTTCAGAATTAACTTCACTGTTTATCCAGTTACAAGATACTATCAGGAAAAGGAATCATCCTTTATATATAACTCACATTCAATCCCATACTGGTCTGCCAGGTCCTCTAGCATAAGGCAATGATGAGATTGATAAATTATTGATAGGAAATGTTCTGGAGACCTCAGAATTTCATAAAAAACATCATATCGATAGTAAATGTTTAAAAAAGGATTTTTCCATAACCTGGCAATAAGCCAAGGAAATTATGAAGAAATGTCCTACTTGTTCCTTTTACAATCAGATGCCATTACCAGCAGGATGTAACCCAAAGGGTACTCAGAGGAATGAAATCAGTCAGATGGATGTGTTTCACTTTGCAGAATTTGGAAAATGGAAATATGTACACCATACCATTGATACTTATTCAGGATTTCAATGAGCAACTACTTTGAGTTCTGAAAAAGCTGATTCTGTAATCACTCATTTGCTAGAAGTTATGGCCATCATGGGTATACCTGTACAAATCAAAACTGACAATGCTCCAGCATGTCTCTGTTAAAATGAAACAGTTTTTGCTTATTACAATATAAAGTATATTACAGGTATACCACTTTATCCTACAGGTCAAACAGTTATAGAAAGATCAAACAGAACTTTAAAGGATATGCTAAATAAACAGAAAAGGGTAACAAAAACCCCCAGAAATAGACTGCATAATGCTCTATTAACTTTGAATTTTCTCATTGCTAATGAGAAAGGAACAACAGCTTCAGAGAGACATTAGATAATAGAAAAAACTACAGAATTAAATCAGCCTATATTCTTTAAGGATGTACTGACCTCAGAATGGAAACCAGGATATGTGTTGCATTGGGGATTAGATTTTGCTTTTGTTTCTACAGGAGAAGATAAGCTGAAGAACACTGGAAAAATGAGACAACTGAAGAAAAAGGACAAACCATCTCTCCCAGGAAACAGAGTAAAATGGCCTATTGGTATATCATCTATAAAATATCATAAGTCTTCCTAAATGTTTGTTTCTGCTCTTCTCTAAAGAAATTTAACGCTATTGGTCTTCTTGTAGTCTCAGTTCAATTAAAATTTGAAGCTGACTTTGGAATTGGAGAATGGCTGTCTCCTTCTTTAAACTCAAGCATGTTGTTAAAAGGAAAATGCAAACTCCATGTATCATGCCAGAAGAAAGAGCCATCTTCTGACATGGGACAGGAGAAAAGCCAAATTAATTAAGGGACTATTTTATTACTAATCTCAATTCTTTGATTCTATTCTGATTCTTTAAACTTTTCTTAAAGTATGTATTTTATATCAAATTTACAAGATATATATATATATATATATATATATATATATAAAACTTCATTAAGGTATTAATGGTCATATAGAGTACTAACTAATTCTAGAAAAAAGGCTTCAATTAACTGCATATATATATATATATATATATATATATATATATATATATGTCTTTGTGTTCGAGTCTTTTACCAGTATTCTGCAGGAAATCACAGCCAGGCCTAACATCAACTGTAGTCTCCAGGAAGAAGATGGGGCCCCACAACAGCAACAATTCCACATGGACAATAATAATATCATTAAGCTGACAAACATCATCTACAGATCAGCTTTGGACTACAAAGTACTCAGAGCAATTTTGAGAGGGCTAGCTGAGATGATCCAGTTTCAAAGACTACTTGAATAAGGACTTGAGATAAACTCTGAACTTTGGCATTATGTTCAAACTGGACAATGAAGGATATAGTTACCTTTCCTAGGATTTGACATTAACCTAAATTTTTTCTTTTCAGAATAAAGATACATTTGCCCATACCCAGCAAGAAGCAATTTTAAGAAAATGACACCCACATTCCCAAAGAGGTGGTGTGGGGTGGGCGGTTTTTTGGTCTTTTAATGGGTTTGGGGTCTGGGATAATTTTCATTTGTTTTGGAGGGTTGGTTACAAGTTGTTAAGGGTTAGGAAAAGGGCTAAGCAAAGGTGATTAGAGTTAAGGTTCTCATTTTAAAAAAAGAAAAGAAAAAGGCAATTACTAGTTTTAAATACTTTACATTGGATTAGATTTTTGTAGATTGTATACAAATTATATATATTGAAATTGATATTGTTAGAAAATGCTATATGTATATTTCTAATTTGTTCAAGATATTGTACTTATACTGTTCATTTAACAATGTAATACAATTTGCTTATCCTTGAATGTTATTATTACCAACTAATAGGATATAAAGAAATGAAAGTTAGTAGTTAGACATTACAATTGAACTTGTAGTCATATTAAGTAAGTTTTCAAGATTGAGCAGAGATATTTTAGATAGACAAGTCATCTTCAAACCCTTCAGAGATCTACAGAATATGCCATTTAAAATGTTTTAATAACTTAGAAAATTTTTCTTTGTTGTTATGACTATGAGACATGTCAGCTCCTGGCAGTACCAATCTACTTCAGAGAAAATATGGGCATTGAAGAAACTGCATATGGTGTTAACTTTCATTGTGGCAAAAGTTAGCCACTGGACAACAGTATCCTTGAATCAACTGCTGACAAACAGGACAGACAGGACATGAAACAAAGTACTATCGATTCTTGCTACAACAAGTGTAGTTATGGCTTTATCAAAAGGCATCTTCTGAGACCAGGACAATATGGCACCATCCCCGAAGTGGCCTTCACAATCCGGAAAAGGTACAGTGCCCTTTTCTTCGGAGGCAGCTGAACAGGCAGTGGGCTGATGGCTTCTGTTGTGCAATGGAACGGCAGTTGAAACAGGTATTCTTGAAGAGTACCTAAGCTCACAATAGTAGACTGGCATTTAATAGAGGGATATGGGATGCTGAGATGAAGACACACACACACACACACACACACACACACACACACACACACACACACACACACACACACACACTCAGCCAAGAAGAATGGACAGCTGAATTCAAAAAACATCAACAATTTCCAGAATTTAAAATCCTGAATCATGACATGACACTAGTGGAATTCAGGTGTTTCTGGTACATGGACTGCTCTCACCCAATGTGAGGTTGAACTGTTGATCTTGTGTACATCCTACTTCACAAATGAGTCTGTCAGATACGCAGAACCTATAGGCTGAAGATGATGCCCCAACACTGTGGAGAAACCTCGGGTGACTGTCCAGGCAGCTGGCTGTTTCTGTCAACTCACATTTTTTTTGGAAGTTGCTTGCATGCATTTACTGTTTTTATTTTTTATTAGGTAATTTTATTTCCTTCTTGGGTCTCTGAGGGAGTTGAAGATTAATTAGTTATAGTTGAAGATTAGTTAGGATAGAAAGTGAATTAGGTACATTTTGGACTTAAAAATAGGATAGATAATGGAATTATTTTCTCTGAATTTGTCAAATACAAATGGACTAGACATTTTTTTAGATATTTATTGCTTGTATATATGGTATATAGTTATTGTATTTTTGTACATAGTTTTTCTTATATTAGTTATAACTTTTTTCCTTTTTTCTTTTTATTAAAATAGAAAAGGGGGAATATGGTGATATTTTAATTGTACTGAAATGTGATTTTATTTGTATGTTAATAAATAAAGTTGCCTGGGGGTCAGGGCTAATAGCAAGCCATAGTAGAAGTCTGGCAGTGGTAGAACACGCCCTTAATCCAGATCACAGACAGGCAGAGATCTCTGTGTGTTCAAGGATACCACCAGCATAGAGACACACGCCTTTAATCTCAATATCAACCATAGAAGACCTGGAGGTCTGTACAGACAGGCAGTAACGAGGAGGTCATGTGGTTGGGTTTACAACCAATGAGAAGAAAGAATAGAAAGTCAATAAATACTACAAACACACAGGAAGTAGGTCTCTTGCGGAGAGGTAGGACAGCAGCGGCAGTGAAGCGTAAGGTTTTTAATCTCAGCTCTTAGCTATTGCTCTGACCTCTTGGCTTTTAACTCTGTATTTGGCTCTGTGTTTCTTATTTAACAAGATGGTTACATCTACAAACCCCCAGCTCCCAGGACAGAAGACAGACAGCCAGGAGCCACTGGGAACCACGTGGCTCCATCTTAGCTCAGTGACACCAACAAATGCTTGCAGGGTGCCTTCAGGGACCTAGGTAACCGCGCCCCTGCGGGATGACACAGCCTGAGCATTCAGTACACAAACCATTGCTAGCACGTATTTGTTCAGGGTTTACCACAGACCAGAAGCTGCTCTTCTGTCCTTCAATCCATCTTACGCAATGCTCCATTTCATATGTAAGGACATGGAGGTGACAATTTTAGTGTCATCCAAAGAACTGAACTAACTGTGTCTCCTCTCTTTGCTGTGTCTTAGCAGACTAGAGCTGTCCTTTGGCAACTGTCCAACTTACTTTGGGATGATTTTTGCTCCTACTTAGTTTGTACCCCTCCAAATAGAAGAACTGAAAAATTTCCCTCTGATCCCAGGTCCCTTTTATCCAAAGTAATCATGCCATCAGGGCTGCTACATTGGCATCACTGGGAATCTTCCTTATAAAGAGTTCCTGGCATCCACTGCAGACGATCTGTGCCCCTCTTTCCCCTGCACAGCTATATGACCTAGGTCTAACATATTCCAGAAACCACAGAGGATCAAGAAGTTACTAAATGGTCCCCAACAGGTAGCTTAAATTCAAAGCTTTTTCTTCTCTCAGTCCTCTCTGTCTCTCTCTCTCTCTGTCTCTCTGTCTCTGTCTCTCTCTCTCTCTGTGTTTGTGTGTGTGTGTGTGTGTGTGTGTGTGTGTGTGTGTGTGTGTGTGTGTACAAAGCTGCTGTGAGCCTGGCCATGGGAAGAGGCTAGCCTCAAACTCACAGGGACCCACCTGCCTCAGCCTCCTGGGTGTTTGGACCACCACCACACCTAGATTCTAAACTGACCCTTTAAAACACCTCTTATTTTGGCCACACCTCAGCACAAGACCTGGGCTCCTTATCTTTGGCCTCACATTGACCCCACGTTGTATCCCCACATCTGGGAACCGTGTCCTTTGCCCATCTACCTCTGACAGGCAGCCCCCTGCCCAGCCAGCACCTCTTCCTAGACTCTACCAGCTGGACCACCCACCACCCAACCCTGTACTGGGTCTCTCATTGTCTCTCTCAAGCTTCCTCCACAGAGATCTGACAGCTGGATGTTCCTCCTCAGTCTCACCACAAGCTTTTCAGTCAGGCAAATCATCCACAGGGCTCTGCTGGGTCTGTCTGTCTACCCAAACCTAAAAGACCACAGTTTTCCTTGCTCTCCAGACTGTCTGGGTCTCCCCAATGAGACTCCACCTAACTGACATCTCCCCAGCACATGATCTGTCTCTGACCTCCACAGATGCCTTAAACTTCCCCAACTTTAATTCCTTGTTCTTTCTGCAGCCCAAATCTGCAGGTCATTCTCCTCCTACAGCTCATTTACTCTGCTGCTATCATTCCCATCCCCTGCCCCTCACAGCTGTCAAGTACACACAACCTCTCAACAGCTGTCTGGAATCTGCTCCACTTCCCTTCTCGGGGTCCCCTCTCTACCCAGACTGCCCTGTCCTCTGATCTGTACTTTGCATCTCATCCTCCTTCTAAAACCCCCCTTCAATGCCTTTTGAAAAATCTAGCCTGGTACAGGTGTGGTTGTTCAGTCCTTTACCCTAGCAAGGGGAGACAGAGATAGGTGGATCTCTGCATTCCAGGTCAGTCAGGGCTATAGAGAAACCCTGTCTCAAACAAGACAAAGAAAAAAAATTAACAAACAAACAAAATAGATAGGGCTGAGGGCATAGATCAGTGGCAGAGTGATTGCCTACCATGTGTGAAGCCCTGGGTTTAATCCCCAGGAGTGAAAAGAAATGAATATCTGAGAAAAATTAGAGCAACTTCCATTTTAGCCAGAAAAGCAAAACACGTAAGCTTGGGGTAGAGAGATGGCTCAACAGTTAGGAACAGCTGCTGCTCTTGCAGAAGACCCAGGTTCAGTTCCCAATGCACACATGGAGTTTATACTTCCAATTGCAGGGACCCAATACCTTCTGGTCTCTGCTAGAACCATGCACATGTGTAATGCACTTACATCTATGCAGACAAAACACTCATAGACATAAAAACAAACAAAACAAAACAAAATAGACATAAAAAACTTTTAAATAAGGTAACAAAAATAACAACAAAACCTTAGGGCTGAGGAAGACTGGGCATGGTGCAGTAGTCTCATAATTCCAACCCAGGTTTCACCTAACAGAGAAACCACACCCTCTCAAGCCTTGGCTCATTAGTATTCCCTCCTTTTACCCTCTACTTGTAGTATACAAACTTTGCATACAATACTTGACTGTAATAAATAAAGTTGCCTGGGGGTCAGAGCTAATAGCAAGCCATAGCAGAAACTGGGCAGTGGTGGTGCACGCCTTTAATCCCAGCACTTGGGAGGCAGAGCTAGGTGGATCTCTGTGTGTTCAAGGATACAGCCAGCATGGAGACACACACCTTTAATCTCAATACCAACCATAGAAGACCTGGAGGTCTGTACAGATGGGCAGTGATGAGGAGGTCATGTGGTTGGGTTTACAACCAATGAGAAGGCAGAATAGAAAGGCAATAAAAAGCACAAACACAGAAAGTAGGTCTCTTGCGGAGAGGTAGGACAGCAGCGGCAGTGAAGCGTAAGGTTTTAAATCTCAGCTCTTAGCTATTGCTCTGACCTCTTGGCTTTCATCTCTGAATCAGCTCTGTGTTTCTTATTTAAAAAGATGGTTACATCTACAAACATTCCTTAGCCCTATGTTTTTATTACATTTTATTTATTTATTTTTTTGTGTGTGTGCATGCATGTGGGCATGTACAGTGGCTGTCTGTGGTCCAAGGACAACTTTGAGGAGTCAGTCCCCTCCTCCCACCACTTTGGTACCAGGGATGGGACGCAGGTTCTCAGTTTTGATAACCAGCACCTTTAACCCCTGACCCTGTACTGACCTAATGACTTTTTTTTTTTGTTGTTTCCATTTTCCCTTTTTCTGGAGACAGGGTTTCTCTGTGTAATCCTGGCTGATCTGGAACTTGTTATGTAGTACAGACTGACCTTGAACTCACACAGAATTACCTACCTCTGCCTCCTGAGTGCTGGGAGATAAAAGATGTGTGCCATCCTTATATACCTTCACCACTTAATAAAGCCAGTGTCACAGAATCTCACTGTACCATGCACACATCCTACTTGACAGATTCATTTAAACATTTTCAAGGAAAAAAAAGAGCAGGTAATTGATAACTTGAATCTACAATAAGAAAAATCCTGTCCACAGAACACACAAGTGTTAAAGAGGGGAAACTTCTGAATGACAAGAGTCTCTGGCTATAAACCAGATTGCAGCCTGGATAAGAAGAAGCCAGGTTCCCACATCTCTCTGCTGCACCTAAGACATGCCCTCCATGACAGTCTGGATCCCTGACTGGATCTCTAATAAGACATCTTCCTCCTGCTCTCACTAGCTAAAGCTTCCTCCTCTGTAATTTCATCTTTACCCATTGGAATCCTCGCTTTCCTTCAAGATCCAGAACAAATACCACCTGTCATGACTAGCCCTGGATGAAAATCAAGTCTCCCTCCCCCAATCCCAGCAAAAGGCAAAGTCCTGACTTTCTTCCACACAGCCTGGACACCCATGCTGAAATAAAATCTTCTTAGTGGTTAAGGCAGCTGCAGCCAAGCCGGGAGTCCTGAGTTCAATCCCTGGAAGTGAATTTTGTGAAGCCAGGAGTGGTGAGAAATTAGGGTGTCTGTTAGAGGATGGGGTCCCTAGCTCTAACAGAGATGACGACCCTCTCCTGGAGAGAAGGGTTGAGCACAGGGAAGATAGAGTCCCAGAGACTCATCCAGACAGAAGACACCCATCGCCTCACAGGCCAGAGGATGGCCTCGGGTTGAATGTCAGACTGCAAGGGGAGAATGACCTTATTTTTTCTAGTATCAATTAGGGTTAGAATGAGGGGGAGGGTTGGAGGTTTGGGGGAAGGAGGGAGAGACAGGAGGAAGTCTGGCTGCATTAACAAAGGAAAGCTGGAGAAACAAGTGCAAGTGTTTGGAGAGCTGCCCATGCCAGGCCCCAGCAGTCTGGATGAACAGGTTATTGGTCCAAGGAAAACTGCAATTCTCCATCCAGAGGGCTGGCAGAGGGAGGGTGGGTGGGAAAAAGTAGGGGAGGCTCAGAGACAGGGTGGAACTAACTCAGGGACATCTTGGGATCCAAGGGTTAGCCCTGGGTGAACTGCTGCTACTGCACCTGCTCCCTCTTCCAGGATTGGGTATTATGTTAGGAAATAATGTGGAAAAAGAAGTCAGGAGACTGGACTCAAATGCAGGCAGGTTTATTTCTGAGAACCTGGGAAGAGCTCACACTAAGCAAGCATGCCTCTCTCACAGACTAGGAACCTTTCACCAAGCTAGGAGAAGAGAGGAAGGGGGCTGTGTGCTTAAGCAAGTGACTAGTTATTTTTGCAGACAAGGTTGGCTTTTTGCAGTTAGGTTGTGACTTGAGTTCCCCCAAAGAGTGCAGAGCACTGCTGGGTTCATGATGCTTTGGACTCCTTGGGTGGGACCAATCACTGGATTTGAGATCGCTGGAAAGTCGTTTTTCAGTCTGCAAGAGCAGTTAAAGGCTATTAGTGACTGAACCATCTCTCTAGTTAACCTTCCCAACCCCCAAACCCACTTTATTTTTTGAGACACGTTCTCGGTATGTAGCTCTAGCTGTTCAGGAACTCAATGCTTAGACGAGGCTGTCCTCAAACTCAGAGATCTGCTGCCTCTGCCTCACAAATCCTGGGATTAAAGCCTGTGTCACTCCACCCAGCTTCTCTAGACACTTTGGAATCCATTTTGATCAAACTCTTGCACCAAGGTCTCCAGAAAATAGCATGTTTTTAAACCTGAGTTGGGGTCTTTGTTTTGTCTTTGAGTCATTATTTTATGTGTCCCAGGCTAGCATCAAATTCACTATGTAGCCAAGGCCGATCTTGACTTCAGATCCTACTGTCTCCATCTCCTAGGGCTGGGATTAAGGACACATGCCACCACACCAGTTTAGATGCTTCTTCTCTTTGATAAGTATTTATGGGTCACAGTATGGGACTTTGCTTTAAACTACTCTGACCCCAGGAGAGTATGTGGAGTAATGGGATAAGATTAAGTGTGAATGTGGGAGCCAAGGCTGTGGTGATATTGTGGCCTCCAATATATTGTGCACTCTAATAAACTTACCTGGGGTCAGAGAATAGAACAGCCACTAGACAGACATAGAGGCCAGAAAGTGGTGGCATACACACCTTTAATCCTGTCACTTGGGAGGTCGAGATCATCTGGATCTCTGTGAGTCCAAGGCCACACTGAAAACAGCCAGGCGTGGTGACACACGCCTTTAATCCCAGGAAGTGATGGCAGGAAGCAGAAAGTTATATAAGGCATGAGGACCAGAAACTAGAGGCTTTTAAGCTTTCAGGCTCTTAGCAGCTGTTCAGCTGAGATTCATTTGGGTGAGGACTCAGAGGCTTCCAGTTAAGGAAACAAGATCAGCTAAGAAGTTGGCATGGTGAGGTTAGCTGTGGCTTGTTCTGCTTCTCTGTTCTTTCAGAATTTACCCCAATTCCTGGCTTCGTGTTTTTCATTTATAAGACTATTTAGTAATTCATCTACATATGGCCCATGTGTCCAGGGCAGAGACAACTTTCTGGAGTTGGTATCTCCTTCCATAGGGATCTGACGGTCTAAGTCAGCTGGTCTGGCTTGCCTGGCAACCACTTTTAATCCACTGAGTCATTTTACCAGACCAAAACCAACAAATGTTAAGGAGGGATGTAAGTACAGAGATATACACTCTATTGCCATCTGTTTTTATAAACATATATAATTTTCCCATAATAAAAGTTAAAGTAAATTAGATTTATTATATATTACTATATACTGTATATGTAATGTATGTTATTGTATATATGCATTTCTGAATGTGTCCAGCCCTGTCGCCATCTTGAACTTCAGACACGCATTTTCAATAGCCTGAAATACAGCTCTGTTATTTTGCCCAATCACACTGTGCTTACAAGTGAAGTCTATATCCTGTCTCTTCACACCACAGTCAAACTGTCTGTCTAAACAAATGCACATGTCCTCTGTTACACTCCAGTGGCTCCCAGTTTCTGTTAATGACAATACTAATCAGCCAGTTGTTCAAACTGGTAACTTGGAGATATCCTTGACTCCTCTCTGTGGAGATGGTACAGCAGGTAAAGGCAGCTGCTGCCAAGCCTCACAACCTGAGTTTGGTCCCTGAGTAACTATATGAGAAAGAAACTACTGACTCCCTTAAATTGTAACTACCTCCATAGCACACCATGGCACACATGTGACCACACACAATACATAAATAAATGTAATGAAAATAATATAAGGGGCTAGAAAGATGGCTTAGTAGTTGAGTGTGCACTGCTCTTCCAGGGGACCCAAGTTAGGATCCCAGCACCCACATCAGTCTCATCACAGATACCTGTACTCCAGCTTCAGGAGATCTGACTTATTGTACTAATCAAACTACTAATATTATTTTTTAAATGAGTGGGTGCTGGCTGCTATGGCACATGCTTATAATCCAGCATTCAGAAGGCTGAGGCAGGAGTGTTGCTAGAGTTTGAGGCCAGCCTGGGATACAAAACAAGATTTATCTCAAAGAGGAAGGAGAAAGAAAATGTATCAGGTGAAACAGGTTAGAAAAGGGAACGGTGGAATAATGAAGTGAAGTAGGGGCTAGAAAGAAGGCTCTGCAGTTGAGAGCTGAGAGGTTCTTAAGATAATTAAGTTCCAGAGGACTTCAGTTCTATTCCCAGCACTGACTTGGCAGCTCACAACTGTCTTAACTCCACTTCCAGAGAATCAGATACCCTCTTAGGATTGTGTGTAGGAAAAACACCAATACACATGAAATAATTAAAACAAAATTTTAAAAAGTGGAAGTTACCTGAATGGTTATCTGCCATAAACTGAGATCATATCATATCTTTCATGGATGGTATTGGACATCTCTTGGCCAATTCCTTTCTGGAGAAATCAAAGTTAGGTGTCAGCTCTGAAGGTCAGATTGAAATGTATCAACAATCACTTCATGATTTAAGCTATTTAGTACATCATTGGTCCCCAACCCACAGAGTTATGGATCCTCCTCCCCTAAGGGAGGATACAAACACAAATCTCTCATAGAATATAAATCAAGAGGCTGGGGAATGGCTCAGTCAGTGAAGTGCTCGTGGTGATATATTGTGTCCCCCAATGTACTGTGCATCCTAATATAGCTTATCTGGAGATCAGAGGAAAAAGCCAGCAACTATATTAAGCATAGAAGTCAGGCAGTGGTAGCTCATGCCTTTAATCCTAGCATTCAGGAGGCAGAGATCTAACCAGATCTCTGTGAGTTCAGGGCCACATTGGGAACAGAGCCAGGCTTTAATCCCTTTAAGCCCAGCACTAACCATGAAGGTCTGGAGGTTGGTACATACAGACAGGAAGTGATGTAGATGAGCAGAGAGAAGAAGTGAGATGGCAGGGACAGAAAGAATATAGGTGTGGGTATATAGGAAGTAGGTCTCTCTGGAGGCTGAGGGTTGGTAAGGTGAGGTTGGCTGTGGCTTGTCCTATTTCTCTGATCTCTCAGTTTTAGCCCCAATATCTGGATTTTTATTAATAAGACTGTTAAGCAGTTCATCTTACAGGTGCTTGTCATGCAAGTGTGAGCAACTGACACTGTATTACATGTTCCCTATAAAAAAGACAAAATGAAAAAAGAAAACACCCAGGCAGAACAGTCATCTGGAAATATCAGCACTGAGAAGGTAGAGACAAGATCATCTCTGGGGCTTGCCATTCAGCCAGCATAGCATAATAGTGAACCCCAGGTTAACCTGGAAACCTTTTCTTATGCTCCTTCTTCTCCTTCTCTTCCTCCTCCTCCTCCTCATGATCATCAGCATCATGTTGCTCAGCATGCACACACTAAATAAATAAATGAATGAATGAATGAATGAATAAATAAATAAATAAATAAATAAATAAATAAATAAATAAATAAATGTAGTTCCAGGCCAGCCTGGGCTACATAGCAAAATCCTGCATTCCTCCCCCAACCGAATATATATATATATATATATATATATATATATATATATATATATATATATAACAAAACCAGTGGAGTCATGGTTTATAAGGCAAAGCATTCAAATAGAACTGCCTATCAATGTCCCCGACAACACTCTCAGGGAACGAGCTGCATTCTTACCTCCTTCTTCTGAAGCTCCTGAATGGAGACATAAAATACAGGTACTGCTGTTGCAACCATTATTTCATCTGTATCAAAGAGCTCTCCTAGCCAACAAAAAACAATGATGAAAATTTGTGAATCAAAACATTAAGTTTTAATTTTGTATCTATGGACTGTTATATATATATCCTTGTGTGCAGTAACCACAAGGGCATAACAGGATCTCAGGTCCTCTGCAACTGGAGTTACAAATCATACTAATCTGCCATGTGTGTGCTGGGAATGGAACCCAGGTCCTCCAGTGCTCTTAACTGAGTCATCTATCCAGCCCCACCAACAGCAAATTCTAAAATCCAACATTGAAGCACAATATATAAAAAAAGACATTAACTTGGTATTTAAACTCTGAAGAAAATATTAAAAGTCTTTGATTATGGTAATTAAACCATTATTTCTATTAGAGCATAAACTTTGTATGCACAATAAAGATCACAGTTCATAACATACAGTAGCCTGAAGTCTGAGCAGAGTGTTGAGGCAGCATTTGCTGGCACTCATGCAGGACAGCATGCACAGTGCAAAGTGCATGTGTTTGGGGTTCAGAACCAAGGCTGCAGTGGAGCAGGAGATGCACACACTGCCAGAAGGACTCCATTCACTTCACCTTAAATTTTGAATTAATTTTTGCTCATTGTGAGATCAGAATACTCTTGTCACATGTTTCTCAAGCCCCACAGTCAGTTACATAACCCCCCATTAGGTCTCACCCCACAGTATAAGAAGCTGGAAGGGAGTGGTGAGGTCAGCCTCCAGAATAAAAGAGAATATTTGTGAAACCTGTCTGAGTTCAATATCCAGAAGACATAAAGAATTCTTACAACTTAGCAAGATACAGAGCATAATTAAGAAATGGTGTGTGAGTGTCTGTGTGATTCTCTCTCTCTCTCTCTCTCTCTCTCTCTCTCTGTGTGTGTGTGTGTGTGTGTGTGTGTGTGTGTGTGTGTGTGTGTGTTGGGTAGACTGAAGAGATGGTTGAGTGGTTAAGTTGTGCACTGCTTTTGCAGAGGGCCCAGGTCCTAGCACTAAGGTCTGGTGAAGCACAACCACCTGTAACTCCAACTCTGGGGGAACCACTATTTCTTCCATCTTCTGTGAGCACCTGAACACAAGACATTCACACAAATACACATACATAAACTTTAACATTTTAAAGATGCTTTTATTTTTACTTGTGTCTGTGAGTGTTTTGCCTGCATGTATGTATGTGCACTCCATTTGCCTGGTACCTGAAGAGTCAAGAGGAGGGCACTGAATCCTCTGGAGATGGAGGCATAAGCAGTTGTAAGCTGCCATGTGGGTGCTTGGACTTTAACTCGTCCTCTGCAAGGGCATTTAATGCTCTTAAAACTCAACCATCTCTCCAGCCCCAGAGGAAATGAAAAATTCAATCTTGCATGGTGGTCAATGTCTTTCTTCCAACATATTGTAGGCAATGGCAGGAAGGTCTCTGGGAGTTCAAGGCCAGCCTGGTCTACATATTGAATTCCAGGCCAAACATGGTAAGATAGTGAGGTTCTTTCTAAAATATATAGAGCCTGAGAAATGGCTCAGCAGTTAAGAGCACTGACTGTTCCTCCCAGCACCCATAGGGTAGCTCACAGCTGTCTGTAACTACAGTTCAGAGGAGGAACACACTCTGCTGGCCTCTGCATGCTCTGCATACACTTGTTGCAGAGACATACAGGCTGGCAAACCACTCATACATATAAAATTATACATGTACATCTCAAAAACAACAGACTGAATAAATAAAACCATAAAAAGGAAAAGGGAAAAGATGAAAAGACATGTCTCCAAAAAGACAGGAAATGGCCAACAGACCCACCAGTCATAAATGAAATACAAGTTAAAACAACAAAGTTCTGATTTCGACAAGACAGACTTTGAGGACATGAAGAAATAGGAACACTTGTGCCCCACTGATGAAAATGTAACAATGAAATCCCTGTGGAAAAGTGTGGAACAGCACCCAAATAACTACGCATGTTTTATCAAACGACTCAGTAAATCTATGCCTAACTTTATACCCAAGAAAAATGAAAACTTACGTCCAGTTAAAAACTTATACAAATGTTTACAGCAGTATTGTTGGAATACCAAAAGGTATAAACATCCCAATTGTCCATTACTGGAAGAATAACCTGTGGTATAGTCCATACAATGGAATACTATTCACCCACAAATAGGAATGAAGTACTGAAGCATGCTACAACCTGGATGAACCTCAAAGCATGTTCCATACAATAACCCCACAAAAAAAGACAAATTATCCAAACCTTTACCTCTTGTGCCCAGAATAAGAAACACCAGGGCATAAAGAATAGGTGGGAGGTTATCAGCAGTGAGAGGAGGGGGAGGAATCAATGACTTCACCCATGTGGAGGTTTGCCTGGTGCTCACAGTTCTGAAACTAGAGAGAAGCTGTGGTTATTTCAGGTGGTGAACAGGCTCAAGGCCACTGAATTGTGCACTGAAAACGATGAAGCTGATGTCCCATGAATTTCCCCTCAGCAGGAACAGATAAAAGAACACTTGCTGTGTAACTCTGTCAGGTGATAACATGCTGCAGAAAGCCATGTGGGGCTGGAGAAGTAACCACCACTGATAGAGTGCTTTCCCCAGCATGCACTAGGCCCTGGGCAGGACCCCAGGACTGTGTAAACTGGATAAGGGAGCACACAATATGGTCCCGGCCCTTGGCCGGAAGAGGGAGGAGGATTAGAAGTTTAAGGTTGTTCTTGCCTGATCATCACATTAATAAAAACAACAAAGGGGGAGGCAGCTGTGCTGACACAAATCTGTAATCTCATCACTCAGAAGACTGAAGCAGGAGGATTGCCAGGACCAGGATGAGGTACATGAAGTGTCTGAGGCTCACACAAGCAAAGGCTAAGAGTGAAAACCAACACCCCTGCTTCTCAGATCCTGACAGAGTAACCTGTGCTGCTTTACAAACAATTAGAGCTTAAAGAGCCTGCACCCCAAATGGACACCTGGTGTGACAGGAGTCACTGCTGACAAATAGTGAGCTGCCCACCTTGTCCACTCAAACAAGTACACAGAGGGCAAATGAAGGGGGGCAGGTAACTGTTCTCAACTGTGGAGAAAGAGCCCCACTCCTGCTGGGTGCAATTCTCTCTCTCAGAACCAGCCTGCTGTGTCTCTGTCCACAGAGTCTATTCTTCATTAAAACTCTAATGTCAGTTCTGCTCTGGTGAATCTTTTATTCCTGTACCACATTCATTCCAGAACAACACAGCTCTGCTCAGTAACAGCCCGAGTGCTGGAGAGGGCAGCATCTATGTCACATCCTCTGTGAGCCTGGCTCTAGACCTGGGGTCTGAAGCAGCCTTGTAAGAGCTGTCTGTATTCACTGATTCTGATTCCTCTCTGTCGTTTCCTTTAACCCATTCCAAACTGGGAAGCAGTCTCTAACTGCTTCTGTCAAGATAGAAACAGATCTTCACATGTCTAGTCCAATAATCAGTTCCCAGGCTGCTCCTGAGCAACTTATCTACCTATGGTCCATTGACCTGCTGTCTTCCTATTTGTTGTTGTTGTTTGTTTGTTTGTTGTTGTTGATTTGTTTGTTTGTTTGTTTGCTAGTTTTTGAAGTTGGGTATTACTCCAGAGTGCACAGAAACTCACTATAATCTCACTACTGATTAAACGAACTTTCAGCTATCTATCTTACTTGGCCTCCCCAGCCCTGGGATCCCAGGTATTAGCGATCACTCTTGGCTGGTTTCCTTCTTCAGGGAACGTTTTCTTCACTGACTTCAGGACACTGACCTCTCCTGACCTCCTCCACCCTCAGGATGTTCCCTCATGTCTCTCCTGGGCTGTTTCCTCACTGTCAGCTCCACCTCCAGAGCTGAGGTGTCCTCACTCCTGGCACAGTCACTCCTGGGGTGACCTTACCCCGGACAGGACTTGAAATTCAAGCCAGAGGCCAATGATTCTGAGATAAAGTCTTCACTCTTGAAAAACCCCTCTGTAACAACTCCCAGGTCTGTGAAAAGGTATTCAGATTTTCTAAATCCAAAGCTGGGTGTGCCATCGAATGCCTGTAATCTCAACACTCCAGGGTGGGACAGAAAGATCCTGATTCAAAATCAGCCTGAACACAGAGGTTGGTTTTAAAACAAAGTGCCCCTCACCCAGAAAAACAATGAATTGGGCATAGTCATACACTTTTTGAAACCCCACAACCTGGAAAATAGAAGGAGGAACAGGAGTTCAAGGTTACCATTGGGATCCTGGACTTGAGGCTCCTGTAATCCCAGCACTCAGAAGGAGGAAGCAAGAGGATCACAGGAGATTTGAGGCTAGCCTGGACTACATAGTCAGCTCCAGACAGCCTTGGCTAAATAGTGACACCCTGTCTTAAAATAAATACTGAAACAAAATAAAATAGAAAGAAAAAGGGAAAGGTCGTCCTTGGATACATATCAAGTCAATATGATACATGAGACACTGTCTTCACAATCAAATTAGTCAGGCATAGGAAGACATGAATGTTTCCCAGAACTTGGGCAGTAGAGGTCGAAGGAACAGGAGATCAAGGGTATCTTTGGATACACAGAAAATTCTAGGTTTCCATACACTGTATGGAATTAAAGAAGTCAATACACAAGGCTGCATGGTGCTGGAGTGGGTAACCCAGACTCAGAAGGACAAACATAGTATGTACTCACTCATAAGTAGATACTAGATGTGAGGGAAGGGATGGCCAGACTGCAACTCTCAGCTCCAGAGAGGCTAGCTAACAGAGAAAGATCCTAGGAGGGACACATGGATGACCCTGCAAAGGAGAAATGGATGAGATCTACATGAGCAGACTGAATGTGGGGGGGTGGGTGGCAGAAGGCAAGGAGTGGGGGATGAGAACATAGGGAAATGGGAGGGTCAAGCTGGAACAGGGACAGAGTGGGAATGCAGGGAAGAAGATACCATGATAGATGACGACATCATGGGAATAGGAAGAGGCAGGGTGCTGGGGAGGCTCTCAGGAATCCACAAGGATGACCCCACCTTGGTCTGCTGGCAGTGGTCCAGAGAGTGCCTGGACTGTTCTACTCTGGTGAGTGGTCTAGCGAATAACCTAGCTGTCATCATAGAGACTTTGTCCAGTGACTGATGGAGGCAGATACAGAGATCCACGGCCAGGCTCCAGGCTGAGCTCCAGGAGTCCAATTGATGAGAGAGAGGAGGAATTCTGCAGGCAAGGGATGTCGAGATCATGATGGGAGGACATGCAGAGATGATGGACCACACTAGTGGAAGCCCATGAACTGTGGACTGGTGGCTGTGGAGACCCCATGGGACTGGACTAAGCCCTCTGGTTACGGAAGATGGTTGTTTGGCTTGAACTGTTTGGGGGGCACCCAGATAGGGGTCTGTCCCTGGTGCATGAGCACGCTTCTGGGTATCCAGTGCCTGTGGTGTGATGCCTTGCACAGCCTTGGTGCAGTGGGAAGGGGTTTGGATCTGCCTAGACTCAGTGTGCTGGGCTCTGCTGACTCCACATGGGAGACCTTGATTTGGGGGATGTGGGGATGTGGGGTGACTTGGGAGATTGGGCTGGGTATGGGAGGAGGGAGGAGGATGGAATCTGTGGGTTAGGTATGTGGAGTGAGTAGAAAATTTCTTAATGAAGAAAAATGAAAAAGAAAGAAAGAAAGAAAAAGCATAAAAAGTAAGTGGAACATGAAAAAAAAAAAGGACACCTGATGCCAAGATAATGACCGGAGTTCCATCCCTGGGACTCACCTAAGAGAAGGAGAAAACTGACCTCTAAAAATTGTTCTATGACCTCCACATGTTGAGATCTGTGCATGCACACACACACACACACACACACACACACACACACACACACACACACATGAAAATAAAATAAAATAACACTAATTTAAAAGCCAAAACTAACAAAAAATCAAAAACAACAATAAAGACCCTTAAATTGAGCAGGGCCTAAAGCTGCATCCAATTTTAGTTTCTCTGTGACAGGGTCTGGTTATCTGTGTCAGTTTGTCCTGGCCTAGAACTCAGGATCCTGCTTCTGCTCCCCAGTGCTGGCATTCCTGGCTTTTGACTGTCTGATTTCAAAAAATAATCTTTCCCCCTCCAACCCCACTGAATACACACAATCCACCTCAGATGAGCTCACATTCCCAGCTGCTCCATCTTGGTAAAACAACTTCACTTTTGAATTGTCCAAGCACAAACTGTGGCGTCCTCTCTGCCCCCTTCCTCTCTCACACCATATCTAAACCCTGATGTCCCCCTCAAGTCTGTCAGAGTCCTATCACTTCCCCACACTTCCTGTTACCACACATCTGTCACTATGCAGCTCTGAGCCACAGGCCTCTCTAGGGTTTAAGATCCTGCAGTGTCCCCTTACAGCTCTCTGTGACACCTACAATCCATTCTCAGCACAGCAACTAGAACAGAAGTAAGGACACGGTGGGAAAAGACAGACAGACTGACATGCCTTTAATCCATAAGGCCTGATCCCATGGAGTCTTTCCTCCCCTTCTACACCCATGGAATGTGGCTGGTCCTGATCCCTCTTCCCCTAATCCCAGGAGAAAGAGAACAAGTGACTACCTACAGGATGAAGTCAGGGGTCTCCAGGACAAACAGGCCACTGAGCTGATTCTTACAAGGGGACTCCCCTCAAGAGGAGTCTTCAAGGAAGCCAACCTTCACAGCTAATAAATCCAAATCCCCAAGACCTTGAGAAATGCCTGCTGTCATCTCTGTGGACAAGCAGCCTGAATTCCCTGTGATCACAGATGATTCAGTTCCTCTGTCCCTTCTTTCTAATGACAGCTTCTCCCCAGAGATCAGAGCCACAGCTTTTGTTTTAAGAACAACTAGAAGAATCCACATGACCATCTAGTGTCACCAATAGAGCGATCCTCTCATTTGATTTTTAAATTTAGCTAAATATGTATTATTACTTATGGGCCTCCCCACGTAGTTCTGGCTGACCTGGAACTTGCCAGGTAGACAGGCAGGTCTGAAACTTGTAGATATTCTCCTGCCTCTACTTCCTGAGTACAGGTGAATCACTTTCCTAAACCTGGGCTTACAGGTACTAACTACCACAATGGACTTTGAATAATTCTTTGCAAATGTAAAGTAGTCAGCTTGTGCTACCCATCTCCTCAAAAGTTCCCAGTCCAATTCCAGGTCCTTACACCAGTCTTGAGAGCCCCAACAGACAAGTCCACCCTCTCTTTCCTGCTCCCTCTGCTCCTGCTACACTGATCTGGACACTTACATGCTCAGCTCAGGGCCTTTGCCTCTGCTGCTCCTTTGACCACACATCCATATGGCATTTTCCCCCATCCACTTCAGATCTGCTCAACTGTCACTCTGGGGTGAATCCTTCCCTAACCTTGCTCTCTACAAGCTCATGCTCACACCTCCAGCTCTGTCTTTTTCCAGGCTTTCTGTCTGTCTACACTGCACTCATCACCATTTGACACGTTTCCCCTCTTTCTCTAGAGTGTGTTTCCCCACTGGAAAGTGAGTTCCGGAAGGACAGACAGTTCAGTCTGCTTCCTGCTCAGGTGTAGTCTTGCTGTGCGGTGACTGTATAAAGGACACACAGGTGACTGGTAGATCTCCATTCAGAGAGTGGAGGAATGAAAGCATGAGTGTGCTGCCCAGCTGTGCAGGGACCGCCGGCCTGACTGTCAGGTGCTGCTGGCTGATGCCGTAGCTGCTAGGATTTTAACAAGGGCAGCATAAAACCCTACCAGTGCACAGCTCTCCCTGAGCATTCGCCAAAGACACCTGGCTCCCTTCCTTCCTGTGCAGAGGGGTCCTCACATCCCAAAACGTAGTTCACGCAGCTGATCTGGAATCACTGTCCTGCCTTTCCAGCTTTGGCTCTGCAGATGTGAACCCAGACAGGAAAGGGAAGAGTTTCCCTTGGCCTGTGCCCATCTACTCCTTACTCACCTTCCTCAGCCCAGGTCACCAGAGGTGTTGGTGATGATTCTGACTCTGGGTCCACATTTCTCAGTATAAAAGCATCACAACACCAGGACAGAAGACAGACAGACAGGAGCCACTGGGAACCAGGTAACACCATCTTAGCTCAGTGACACTAACAGGTGCTTCTGTCCCTGGGCGGCAGTCAGGGAGCCTGCTGGGACCCAGGTGACCACGCCCCTCCAGGAGACAAAGCTTGAGCATTCCCTGCAGGAAAACCGTTGCTGACACATATTTATTCAGAGCTTACCACAGACCGGAAGCTGCTCTTCTGCCCTACAGCCAGTCCTATTCAATGTTCTCATTATATACCTGAAGACATGGAGGTGACAATTATGTGTCATCAAGGAATTGGACTGTGACTTCTCTCTCAGCTGTATTTTTAGCAGACAAGAGCTGTCTCTTCTTTGACAACTGTCCAACTTACTTTGGGATAATTTTTTTTTGCTCCTATTTAGTTTGTATCCCTCCAAATAGAAGAACTAAAATTTTGCCCTTCAACCCCTGCCCCCTTTCTTTCAAAGTAACCCTTGTCATCAGGGATGCTATACCGGCATCAATTCAACCTTCCTTTAAAGTGCCATGGTCACTGCACTCCAGACAATCTATGTCCCTCATTCCCTGCACACCTATACGACCTAGGTTTCACATATTCCAGAAATTTCTGGTGACCAAGAAATGTTGCCAATATGAAGCCCACTTCCAATACCCTTTCCTGCCCCATTGTCCCTGGCTGTTCTGAAACTGGCCATGTAGACAGGCTGACTTCAAACTCACAGAGATCCACCTGCCTCAGCTTCCTGAGTACTTGGACCACTACCACACCTGGCTTCCAAACAGAACCTTTAAAACACTTTTTATTTTGTCCACTACTGAACCCAAGACCTGGAGTCCTTATCTTTACCTCACAATGACTTGTGTTTTGTCACCACATCTGGGAACCGTGTCCTCTGCCCATCTACCTCTGACAGGCAGCCCCCTGCCCAGCCAGCCTCTTCCTAGACTCTGCCAGCTGGACCACCCACCACCCAGCCCTGTACTGGGTGTCTCTCATTGTCTCTCTCAAGCACCCTCCACAGAGCTCTGACAGCTGGATGTTCCTCCTCAGTCTCATCACAAGCTTTTCAGTCAGGCAAATCACCCACAGGCCTCTGCTGGGTCTGCCTGTCTACCCAAACCTAAAAGTCCACACTTTTCCCTACTGTTCAGTCTGCCTGGGTCTCCCCAGTGAGACTCCACCTAACCGACTTCTCCCAGCACATGCTCTGTCTCTGACCTCCACAGATGCCTTAAACTCCCCCAACTTTCATTCCTTGTTCTTTCTGGAGCCCAAATCTGCAGGCCATTCTCCTCCTACAGCTCATTCCCATTCGTGGCCCCTCATAGCTGTCAACAGAACCTCTCAACAGCTGTCTGGAATCAGCTTTACATTTCCTTTGGGGGACCACTCTCTGCCCAGACTTCCCTTTTCTCTGAATCCCTACTTTGCATCTCATCCTCCTTCTAAAACACCTCCTCAATACCTTTGGGGAAATCTTGACTCCAGTAGTGGTGGTCCATTCCTTTAATGCCAGCACTTGGGATGCAGAAGCAGGTGGATCTAGTGGATCCAGGCCAGCCTGGTCTACATACACAGTGAGTTTCACTATTGCTGGGGCTACACAACCAATCCAATCCAAACCAAACAAACAATCAAAAAGTTAGGGCTGAGGGCATAGCTCAGTGGCAGAGTCCTTGACTAGCATGTGTGTGGCTCAGGCTTCATTCCTCAAGACTGAAAAGAAATGAATATCTGAGAAAAATTAGAACAACTTCCATTTTAGCCAGAAAAGCAGGACACTTAAGCTTGGGATAGAGAGATGGCTCAACAGCTAAGGCCACCTACTGCTCTTGCAAAAGACTCAGGTTTGGTTCCCACCGTGCACATGGTGTTTTAGCCATATATAACTCCAGTTCCAGGGACCCAATACCATCTTCTGGCCTCTGCTGGAACCAGGCACATGTGAAGTGCACTTACATCTATGAAGGCAAAACATTCATACACGTAAAAATAAACAAATCCTTTACACGAAATAACAATACAATACAAACACTTCGGGGCTGAGGAAGGCTTGGCATGGTGGGGTAGGCCCATAATTCCAAGCAGGTTTTTACCTCACAAATAAAACACAGCCTCTCAAACCCTGACCCAACTAGATTCTCCTCCTCTTCTTTTCTCTTCCCAGGATTCCTGCCTATATCTCCTGCCTAGGATTGACCATTCAGCTTTTTATTACCCCAGTCACAGCAAATACACTGTTACACATTGTACAGATATCCAACAACAATAATCCTTTCTTTTTTCTTCTCTACTTTTAATATACAAACTTTGCATGCAATATTGAAGTTAATCACTGAATTATAATCAGATACTTATCTTATTTTTAGATGTCCTGAATATTTTCCTCCTCTTCGCATTGCTAGAATTTGTTCCAATCAAAAAAACAATGCTAACTTCCAGCTTAATGTGAATTCACGGTGGCATGTATGCATCTATATTGGATTGGCCCTACTTTTATCCCATGCCTAGAGGATTATAACACACAGTTCACGTGACAAGGAACACACACTCCCCACCCAGTTTCTTGAAACCTGAAAATGTCAGAAACTTCTCCTGTTTCTAAACTGAAGGCTCTTTCCCTTCAAGTCCCCAATGGCTGTCTGTGACCACAATGCTCTAGCTCTCCTACTAAAGTCCCGCTGAAGGTTAATGTGTCCTTCCTCTCTACTGAACCCACAATATCTTAGAAGCAGGAGAGATGGACCAGCCATGCAGATGCCGGGGAAGAGCTGTCTGGGAAGAAAAACTGAGGGAAACTTGTGGGATTCTGTATTGTGGAATCATGAGACAGAACAGTGATTCCTTTTCCCCTTTTTTCTTCTTTCCTTCCTTTCTTCCTCCCTCCCTCCTTTCCTTCCTTCTTTCCCTCCTTCTTTCCTTCCTTCATTATACAACATGTTGCTACATAAGGGCTTTGACTCTTAAATTTCTTGCTTCAGTCTTCTGAGTGCTTCTATTATAGGTGTGAACACAATGCTTGGCCAAAATCACATTTTCTTTTTAATCAATTGTTTAATTTAATTTAATTTTGATTTTTATTTTATGTGTTTGGGGCTATATATACTGACAAGTTTTTATGTACATTGCATGCATACCTGGTGCCCATGGAGGCCAGAATAGGGCTTTGAATCTGTTTGAAGTTAAGTTTCAGACAATCGTGAACCCCTATGTGAGTGCTGAGAATTGAACCTGGGTCTTTAGCAGATAGTCAGTGTTCTTAACTGATGAACCATCTCTCCTGGCTGGAAATAGTTTAAAGTTTTAAATGATTTATTAAAAAACTTGAACAGGGGATGGTTGTGGTTGTAACATGCCTGTGAGTGTGAGTTCCTGTGGAGGGCAGAAGAGGGCGTCAGATGCCCAGGAGATGGAATTGCAGGCAGTTGTGAGCCAACTGAGGAGAGTGCTGGGGTCTGAACTCAAGTCCTGGAGAAGAACAGTGTGTGCCCTTAACTGCTAAACCACCTCTGGAGACCCTAACATTAATATGTATTTTATCTCTCCAGCTCTCTATCTATCTATCTATCTATCTATCTATCTATCTATCTATCTATCTATCTATCTATCTATCTATTATTGATCTATTATCGATCGATCTATCATCTATGAATCTATCTATCTATCTATCTATCTATCTATCGTGTGTGTGTGTGTGTGTGTGTGTGTGTGTGTGTTCACCCCCAGGCTGTGCTGTGCATGTCTCTGTTCATATGGAAGGTGATGCTTCTGTGTTATGAAGGAACAGGATGTAGACTTCATTTGAGCTGTGGAGTGGTCTCAGCAACCAACCATGGGGAGAGAAATCCCACCTGCCCCCATGCCTATCAACAGAACAAGTCTCTTCCTGGCCAGGCCAGTTTTGTTTTGAACAGGGACTCACTATATAGGCTGCCTGAACTCTCAGAGATTTTCTTGCTTCTGATGCCAAGTGCTGGTATTAAAGTTGTGTGCTACCATGACTGGCTGGTGCAGCATTATACACAAAATTTGGTGTGTATACAACATTTTGTTTTGCTTTGCAAAGTTATGCTTCCATAGCAGGCATGATGGCACATGCCTGTAATTCTGGCATTGAGAAGCAGAGGCAGGAAGATTGCTACAAGTTCTAGGTCAGTTTGGTTTATGAAACTATTTCCAGCCAGCCAGGACTATATAATGAGAGTCTATGATTAAACATAAAAGGAATGGGGTAGGGGTGGGGGTGCTTGAGAGATAGCTCAGCAATTAAGAGTACTAGCTGTTCTTCCAAAATAAATAAGTAATAAAATAAAATAAAATAAATAAAATAAAACCGGTTTAACATTGTGGATCAGAACTACACTGAGGATCAGAATGTTCCAAGGGATTCTAATGCACTCTTCAAGCTTCCATAGGCATTCCTGTGGAACACAAATATACATTCAGTCAGAACACCAACACATAGTAACTAAATAGTAAGTAAGTGAGTAAACAAACATAGTCAGTAAGATGTTTGCTTTATAACTTCCAGAGCCTGGGTTTGATCCTCAGAACCCAAGTGAAAATTCCAGACAGGGTGGTGAGTGCCAGTAATCCTAGCATGGGGCAGGGAGACAATGCAGATCCCTGGGGAATCTCTGGCCAGCCAGCATAGGCTACTTGCAAGTTAAAGGCCAGTGAGAGACCCTGTCTGAAAAGTAAGTACATGGCTCCTGAGGAATGACATCTGAGGACATCCCAGGCCTCCACATGCATAGGCACACAGACAGACAAACAATCACACACACACACACACACACACACACACACACACACACAGTGTGAGTCTTGCTATGTATTCTTGCTGTAAACATACATATCATACAGAAATGTATAAAGTAAAAAATGAGCTGGGTCTGGTGGCCCAGGCCTATAATCCCAGTACTTACAAGGCAGAGGCAGGAGGAACAAGAGTTCAAGGTCATCCACAGCTACACAAAGAGTTCCAGGACAACCTGGGCTACATGACAGAGACCTATCTGGTTTCTCCCTCAATCCCTCTCACCTAATTTTTGAGACAGATTTTCCAATTATAACTGGAACTTGCTGATTTGGTTAGACTGGCCAGCAAGCCCCCAGGGATCCTGTGTCCTTACTCCTCAGCATAGGGATTACAGGTGCATGTCCCAATACTTATAGACGTGGGATCCTGCTGTGGAACAATCTTTTTGCACACTATGAATATGTATTACTCTTATTGACTAATAAAAGCTGATTATCCAGTAGCCAGGCAGGAAGTATAGGTAGGAAAACCAGACTAAGAGGATCTTGGGAGAAAGAAGGGTAGAGTCCCAGGAGTCAGGACTGTAGCTGAAGGTTTTCCTGTGTCCCTACTGGTCCACAGCTGCTCAGATCCAAGTAAACACACAGAGGCTTATATTAATTAAAACTGCTCAGCCATTAGCTCAGTCTTATGATTGACTAGCTCTTACACTTAATAAACTCAGGCCATTACTGTTAATCTATATGTTGCCACATGTCCTGTGGTTTTACCTGTGTGATATTACATGCTGCTCCCTGGATGGCAGGCTGGCATCTCCTCACTCAGCCTTCATCTTCTGAGTATTCTCTTTGTCTGCTTATCCCTCCTATACTTCCTACCTGGCTACTGGTTAGCCAATCAGCATTTTATTAAACCAGTGTACAAAAGTATTATCCCACAGCACAGGGCCATGGCTAGCCAGATGCAGAATGAGTCACACACAGAAAATGGGATAGAGGTAAGAGCCACAGCCCTTGGGACAGCACATAGATTAATAGAAATGGGTCAAGTTGTAAGAGCTAGTTAGTAACAAGCCTGAGCTATTGGCTGAGCATTTATACTTAATATAAGCCCCAGTATGTTTATTTGAGAGATGCTGGCAGGCCAGGAGCTTCTGCCTACAAATGGCATCCAATGTAAGCCAAGATAGATCCACATAAACCTGAGAAACCTTTAAAAAAGGTTCTAAATATAGAAACAGGAGCCAAGAACAGCTCTCTAGTCCTGAGTGTCTCATGCCAGCCACAGTACAGTCAAGCCAAGCATGGCAGCTGACTGCATGCTTGAGCCTCCAGCACCCCTTGAGAGAAGCTGCATGACAGGTTCCCAGAATCTCTCACAGCAGCCACAGTACAGAACAGTGTCTCCTGACAGCTGCCTGCAACCATCATGCATGCATGCCATGTTCCCCCACCATGTGCTAAGCTGAGCAATGCCGGTAGCTGACATAGCAGTTTAAGAATTCTGTCATGAGATCAAAAACAATACAGATATGCAGTAAAAAGAGATTCATATGGAAAAAAGGCCTCCAGATGGGTTACAGTGTGTTTAAAAATATACATAGGCTTGGGACAGAAAAGAGAAAGAGTATATAAAAAATAGTTTAAAAATAAAATGTTAAAGTCCTTTAAAAGGAATAAAGTAATATTTAAAAATATTTTATTTTGAGACGGGCCCAGCAGCGGAGATAAGCAGACGCAGGTAGGCCCGCGGAGGCGGCCCGCAGAGGTAGACGGGCCCAGCGGCGGCGGCCTACAGGGACATTCAGGCCTGGCGGCAGCCAGCACAAGCACTCAGGCTCAGCGGCAGCCCACAGAGGTAGACAGGCCTGGCAGCAGAGACAAGCAGACGCAGGTAGGCCCACGAAGGTGGCCCTCAGAGGTAGACTGGCCCGGCGGCAGCGGCCGACAGGGACATACAGGCCCAGTGGCAGCCGGCAGAGACTTTCAGGCCCGGTGGCGGCCCGCAGAGGCAGATAGACTCAGCGGCAGCTGACAGGGACATATAGGCCCAGCGGTGGACCGCAGAGGTTGACAGGCCCAGGGACCGAGACAAACAGACCCAGCTTGGAACAGGGACGCCCCTAACCCCAACATCTGGGGAAGAAGCTATCTCCGAGGGTCAGAGCCAGAACGAATCTGAACACTCCGTCTGAGGACAACCCAGGGCCCAGCTACTGATCCTGTGAAACCCAACAACTTGGAGGTGTTGGTGAGACTAACCTGCTCAGCTGAAACCCATTTGGGAGAGGATTCAGATGCCTACAGTTTGAAGTCTGAAGAAACAAGATCAGCTGAGGAGTTGACAAATGAACAAAACGTGACCTTTGAACACAGAAGAAGGCGCTACCCAGACACCAAACCAGATCACCAGAATCATAAGTATATAATTCACGGACTGAAATCAGCTGCCCCTGAAGAAATAGCCCAATAGCACCAATTTAACCAAGAACCCCTACTAAACCAAGACTAAAAATTAGAACAAGAGAGGCACTCTCAGACACAGACACCACCTGCACCGCACAGAGGAAGAGATGAGTAGACGCCAGTGCAAAAATACAGGCAACAACATAAAGACCTATATGGCAACATCAGAACCTAGTGATTCTACACCTGCAAGACCTAAACATACCATGACAGAAGAAACAGAAGAAATCAACCCTAAAAATGACTTTAAGAAGATGATAGAGGCCCTTAAAGAAGTAATAAAACATTCCCTCAATGAGGAAATAAAAACTTTCCTTAAAGAGGAAATGAAAAACTCCCTTAAAGAGGAAATAAAAACTTCCCTTAAAGAGGAAATGAAAAACTCCATTAAAGAGGAAATAAAAAACTCCCTTAAAGAAATGGAAGAAAAAACGAACAAAAAATGGGAAGAAACCAAATCAAGCCAAGAAAAAGCAATTAAACAGATGAAAGAAACATTCCAAGATCTGAAAAATGAATTTGAGATAATAAAGAAAACACATGCTGAGGGAATGCTGGAAATAGAAATCCTGACTAAACGAACAGGAACTACAGAAACAAGCATAACCAACCGATTGCAAGAGATGGAACAGAGACTCTCTGACACTGAAGACACGATAGAGAAAATAGATTCGTCAGTCAAAGAAAACACTAAAGACAAAAAAAGCCGTAACACAAAACGTCCAGGAAATTTGGGACACCATGAAAAGACCAAACCTAAGAATAATAGGGATAGAAGAAGGAGAAGAATACCAACTCAAAGGCACAGAAAATATATTCAACAAAATCATAGAAGAAAACTTTCCTAACCTAAAGAAAGAAATACCTATGAAGATACAAGAAGCTTACAGAACACCGAATAGGCTGGATCCAAAAAAAAAAAAGTCCCCTCGCCACATAATAATCAAAACACTAAACACACAGAACAAAGAAAAAATATTAAGAGCTGCAAAGGAAAAAGATCAAGTAACATATAAAGGCAAACCCATCAGAATAACACCAGACTACTCAATAGAGACTATGAAAGCTAGAAGATCATGGACAAACCTCATGCAGACACTAAGAGACCACGGATGTCAACCCAGACTATTATACCCAGCAAAACTCTTAATCACCATAGGCGGAGTAAGCAAAATATTCCAGGATAAAACCAGATTTAATCAATACCTGTCCACAAACCCAGCCCTACAGAAAGCATTAGAAGGGAAAATTCAACCCAAAGAAGCTAAACACATCCATGAAAAATCAAGCAATAGATAATCCCACACCAACATACACCACAGAAGGACAACACAACCACAAAAAATAACAGGAATTAACAATCACTGGTCATTAATATCTATCAATATCAATGGTCTCAACTCACCTATAAAAAGACACAGGCTAGCCAGGTGGTGGTGGCGGCGGCGGCGGCGGCGGCGGCGGCGGCGGCGGCGGCGGCGGCGCACACCTTTAATCCCAGCACTCGGAGACAGAGCCAGGCAGATCTCTGTGAGTTCAAGGCCAGCCTGGACTACCGAGTGAGTTCCAGGAAAGGCACAAAGCTACACAGAGAAACCCTGTCTCGAGAAAAAAAAACAAAACAAAACAAAAAAACAAAACAAAAAACAAAAAAAAGACACAGGCTAACAGATTGGATAAGAAAACAGGACCCAGCCATTTGCTGCATACAAGAAACACACCTTAACTCCAAAGACAGACACTACCTCCGAATAAAGGGCTGGGAAAAGGCTTTCCAAGCAAATGGACCTAAGAAACAAGCTGGTGTAGCTATCCTAATATCTAATAAAATAGACTTTAAAATCAATCAAAAGAGACAAGGATGGACATTACATATTTATCATGGGAAAAATCCACCAAGATGAAGTCTCGATTCTAAACATTTATGCTCCAAATACAAAAGCACCCACATTCATAAAAGAAACACTACTAAAGTTTAAAATGCACATCAAACCCCACACATTAGTAGTGGGAAATTTTAACACACCACTCTCACCAAAAGATAAATCTACCAGACTGAAACTTAACAAAGAAATAAAGGACCTAACAGATGTTATGACTCAAATGGACCTAATAGATATCTACAGAATATTCCATCCTAACACAAAAGAATATACCTTCTTCTCAGCACCCCATGGAACCTTCTCAAAAATTGACCACATGCTTGGACACAAAACAAATCTCAACAGATACAAAAACATTGGAATAACCTCCTGTATCTTATCAGACCACCATGCCTTAAAGTTAGACCTCAACAACAACAAAAATTATAGAAAACCCACAAACTCATGGAAACTGAATAATGCCCACCTGAAACATCAATGGGTCAAGGAAGAAATAAAGAAAGAAATTAAAGAGTTCCTAGAATTCAATGAAAATGAAGTACAACATACCCAAACTTATGGGACACTATGAAAGCAGTGCTAAGAGAAAAATTTATAGCTCTAAATGCACACATAAAGAAGATGGAGCAAACCCATACCAATGAATTAACAGTACAACTGAAAGCTCTAGAACAAAAAGAAACAAACTCACCCAGGAGAAATAGATGCCAGGAAATAATCAAATTGAGGGCTGAAATCAATGAAATAGAAAACAAGAGAACAATACAAAAAATCAATGAAACAAAGAGTTGGTTCTTTGAAAAAATCAACAAGATAGACAAACCACTAGCCAAATTAACCAAAAGGCAAAGAGAGAGCACCCAAATTCACAAAATCAGAAATGAAAAGGGAGACATAACAACAGACAACGAGGAAATCCAGAGAATCATCAGATCATACTTCAAAAACCTGTACTCCACAAAAATGGAAAACCAGGAAGAAATGGACAATTTTCTGGATAAATACCACATACCAAAATTAAATCAAGACCAGATAAACCATTTAATAGACCAA
>NC_051064.1:120313433-120327260 GCF_004664715.2 Peromyscus leucopus | reverse complement strand
CATTTTATCTAAGCCTGGATTGTTTTATATTGTATATAAATTTGAAACTGATATTGTTAGAAAATGCTATATGTATATTTCTAATTGTATTTATACCATTCATTTAACAATGTAATGCAAATTTCTGATCCTTGAATGTTATTATTACCAACTACTAGGATATAAAGAAATGAAAGTTAGTAGTTAGACATTACAATAGAACTTGTAGTCCTATTAGATATGTTTTAAAAATTGAGCAGAGATGTTTTAGACAGGTCATCTTCAAACCCTTCAGAGATCTACAGAATATGGCATTTAAAATGTTTTAATAACTTAGAAAATTTTTCTTTTTTGAGACATGTCGGCTCCTGGCAGTACCAATCTACTTCAGAGAAAATATGGGCATTGAAGAAACTGCATATGAAGTCAACTTTCATTGTGGCAAAAGTTAGCCACTGGACAACAAAGTATCCTCGAATCAACAGGACAAAGTGGACAGACAGAACACGAAACAAGGGACTACTGATTCTTGCCAAAACAAGTGTGGTTATGGCTTTATCAAAAGGCATCTTCTGAGGCCAGGACAATATGGCCCCATCCCTGAAGTGGCCTTTGCATCTGGAAAAGGTATGGTGCCCTTTTCTTCAAAGGCAGCCTAACAGGCAGAGGGCCGATGGCTTCTGTTGTACAATGGAACAGCAGCTGAAAGCTCATGCCTCTCGAAAGTAGACTGGCATTTAATAGAGGGATGTGGAGAAGAAGGGGATGCTGAGATGAAGCCATATACATAGTCAAGAAGAATGAACAGCTGAATTTAAAAACTGTCAACAATTTCCAGAATTTAAAATCCTGAATCATGACAGGACACTAGTGGAATTCAGGTGTTTCTGGTACGTGGACTGCTCTTACCCAATGTGAGGTTGAACTGTTGACCTTGTGTACATCCTACATCACAAATGAGTCTGTCAGATACACTAAGCCTATAGGCTGAAGATGATGCCCCAACACTGCGGAGAAACCTCAGGTGACTGCCCAGGCAGCTGGCTGTTTCTGTCAACTCACAAATTTTTTGGAAGTTGCTTGCATGCACTTCCTGTTTTTTATTTTTGTTAGCTAATATTATTCCCTTCTTGGGTCTCTGAGGGAGTTGAAGATTAGTTAGTTATGGTTGAAGATTAGTTAGTTATAGTTGAAAATTAATTAGGATAGAAAGTGCATTAGATACATCTTAGATTTACCAAAATAGGATAGATAATGGAATTATTTCTCTGATTTGTCAAATACCTGGTTAGGTATTTATTACTTGTATATATTGTATATAGTTATTGTACTTTTGTATATAGTTTTTCTTTTGTTAGTTATAACCTTTTGCTTTTTTTATTAAAATAGAAAAGGGGAAATGTGGTGGTATTCTAATTGTACTGAAATGTGATTTTGATTGTATGTTAATAAATAAAGTCGCCCGGGGGTCAGAGCTATTACAGCCATAGACAGAGTGTGGCGGTGGTGGCACACGCCTTTAATCCCATAGATCTCTGTGTGTTCAGGGATACAGCCAGCATTGGAGACATATGCCTTTAAGACCTAGGGGGCTGTACATTCAGACAGTGACGAGGCAGTCACGTGATTGGGTTTATAACCAATGAGAAGGCAGAACAATAATACTATAAAAAAGACGTACAGACAGGAAGTAGCGCTCTTTCGGGAAGCTGGGACACCGCAGGCAGAAGGGTGAGATTTTAGCTCTGAGCTCTGACCTCTTGGCTTTCTCTTTTACATTGTTTCTGTGTTTCTTATTTAATAAGACGGTTAGTTACATCTACAGTCCTTTCTCCCTTTATGTAGCAGAAAAAGGAGGATTTCCCCTGGGAACTCTAGGGCATCAGCTGGGACCCTCCTTTGCACCTGTAGCTTATCTGTCAAAGAAGCTAGACCTTACCAGTCAGGGCTGGGCACCTTGTATCCGTGCCTTAGCTGCTGCAGAGCTCCTCATTCAGGAATCAAAGAAGCTAAGTTTTGGGTCATCCATTACTGTTTTCTCTCACCATAACCTGTCCCATCTTTTAACTTACAAAGGCTTACAAACTTTACCTCCTTCCCGAGTTCTTTCTCTCCAGGTGGCATTACTAGAGGATGCCACACTTACTTTCCGGACTTGTCTACCTCTTAACATTTCAAGCCTCCTTCCTCAACCTAACGCTGACTATTCTCCTTCTCATTCCTGCACTGAAACCTTAGAAGAGCTGTTACCTTACCCTTCACACATACAGGAGGGCACATTGCCTTAGGCTACTTATACCTGGTACACAGATGGCAGCTCCTTCCTATATGAAGGGACCCGTAATGCGGGCTATGTCATAGTGTCAGACACTCAGGTGGTAGAAGCACAGGCATTGCCCACACACACCACTAACCAACAGGCTGAGCTGATAGCTCTCACCCGTGCCTTCCAATTGGCAAAGGGACAATCTCTAAACATTTATACCGATTCAAAATATGCTTTTCATATCCTCCTGTCCCATGCTGCTATTTGGAGGGAACGTGGACTTCTTACAGCAAAAGGAGGATCCATATCTAACTCAGGTCAAATAATGGCCATGTTGGAGGCCTCCCACCTCCCCAGGGCTATAGGAATTGTCCACTGCTGGTCTCATCAGACTGACAGCTCCATCATCTCTAGGGGAAACAACCGGGCTGGCCAGGCAGCCAGAACAGCGGCCCTCCAGGGCCAAGTCTCACCTCACCCACCACAGGGAATCCATACAGTACAGCCTACACCCTCACAGAAAACTTTGGACACCAGACAAAGTCTTTCCTATCTACACCAACTCTTTCATCCTAATAATCTTGCTCTGTCTCAATTTGTAAAAGCTCACCTGCAACCCACCTCTGAGGACCTACAGTTTTTAAGAACGATTACTGCCTCGTGTGAGATCTGCCAGAAAACAGATCCCAATACCAAGTACAGGAGTCAGACTTTTCCCACCCACCAGGCTAGAGGTTCCCTTCCAGGGGCTGACTGGCAGCTTGATTTTACCCATATGCCCACTGTCAGGAAAGCTAAATGTCTCCTCGTGATGGTGGACGCATTTTCAAACTGGGTGGAGGGATTTCCTGTGTCTAATAAGCGGGCCCAGACAGTTGCAGACCTCCTTCTCCGAGAGATTATTCCTCAGTTTGGAGTCCCTGCTTCTCTCCAGTCTGATAATGGTCCAGAGTTCACTTCCCAGATTTCTCAGACACTAGCTAAGGCCCTTAATATCTCATGGAATTTCCATATTCCATACCACCCCCAGTCCTCAGGAAAGGTGGAGCGTACCAACCGGTCTTTAAAAACTATTCTTACCAAGATGTCACAGGTAAGATTATTGCCTCTAGCTCTCCTTGGGCTCAGGGCTCTTCCTAAAAAGCCTCTTTCAATCTCTCCATTTGAACTAATGTATGGAAGGCCAGTTCTAACACCAGGTCTTTTTTCCAAGCCTCCAGCTGTTCCAGATAACCTGTTAACCCCTCTTTTATGTCACCTAAGGTCTTTTCTATGGAGCTATGCGGACTGTTCACTGCCTCAGCCGTGTGACAATCCTTGCCCATCTCCAATACACACCGGAGATCAGGTTCTTCTCTCCCCTCCAGGTCAGCACCCTTGACCTCTTTCCCCTAAGTGGCAGGGACCCTTCAAAGTAATTCTTGTAACCCCTACAGCTGCTAAACTCGAGGGCTTTCCTCACTGGGTCTACCTGTCTCACCTAAAACCTTTTATCTCACCTCCATCCCAGAAAAATCTCTCTTCATATACTGTGAAACAAACAGGGCCTCTCACTCTCAAGCTCCAGAGGACATCAGGATCCCCTGCTTTGTCGCCAGTTCCAGAGGAATAAGGTACCACCCCTTCCTTTTCCAACCAGGGCCACACAGAGTCAGAGGCAAAAGGACCATCAAAAATATCCAGGCGTATCTTGTTAAACGGGAGGTCTCCAGCTACAGCATGGATGGACAGCCGCAGAACCAGGAGACGGCAGAACGTCATTCCAGGACCTCCACCATCATTCCCGGACTTCACAAGATACCCCTCATCCCCCCAAGAGCCAACCAACGCCCACTATTCAGCTGGAAGCAGTCTTTGAGAGAAACGTCGCCCCCGTACCTAGTCAACCACAATTTTTTCTTTTTTTAAAAAAATAAGAGTCGGGAATGAAGGGTTTACAACACGCCCCCCACGGTCCCATTTACCATAAACCTAAGCTAACGCCAAGCTTTCGTAATTAATAAGAAGTCTCCATGTCATTATTTGGGAGCTGGCAGTCCCAAAAGAAATTCCAACCAGAAAGACTGACAACACTCATGGGAACTGGAGTAGAATGATTGCTACATCTTGATCCACAGGCAGAGAGACACGAGTCTCGACATGGAATCTTGAAACCTCAAATCCCACCTAGGTGACACATTTCCTCCAACAAGGCCACAAGACTCTTTAATCTTTCCAAAGAGTTCCACTGTCTGATGACTAAGTGCTCAAATATAGGAGCCTATGGGGCCATTCTTATTCAGACCACCACAGGCCTCTTCTGGTACCCTTGTACTTTCCATTTTGAACTCAAGGATCCATTTGACAATTACAAAAGTGTGACTCCTAGGATTACAATAAAGGCACATTGAGTCTGTGTATTTGTTTGGAATGTATTGACATCTTAGCAATATAGTCTTCTGTAATGTGAACCACAAGCCTTTAAATGATCATGTGAACTCAGGACCATTTGTGTGTGTGTGTGTGTGTGTGTGTGTGTGTGTGTGTGTGTGTGTGTGTAAACAATATATTTTAATGGATGAAAATTCTTCTGTGTAAGCAGAGCTTTTCGTTGGGACCAACGTTCAGTTCTGTCCACCAGCTGGCTCCCAAGTAACCACAGAGATTTATTATTAATTATAAATGCTTGGCAAATAGCTTAGGCTTGTTACTAAGTAGCTCTTACATATTAAATTAACGCATGTTCTTATCTATCTTTTATCATGAGGCTCAGTACCTTATCCCAGCATGGATCTCCTGTTACCTCTGCATCTCCATGAGACTCCTGAGACTCCTGGGACTCTTCTCTTTCTCTTCTCAGATTCCTCTGTCTCCCAAAATCCAGCCTAGGTATTG
Source organism: Peromyscus leucopus (assembly GCF_004664715.2). Classification (NCBI taxonomy): domain Eukaryota; kingdom Metazoa; phylum Chordata; class Mammalia; order Rodentia; family Cricetidae; genus Peromyscus; species Peromyscus leucopus. The sequence continues at coordinate 120,322,141 of NC_051064.1, read as the reverse complement.
GTCATCAGCTCTTTATTAGGCAGTGAGATTAATATTCATAGTATTAAAAAGATTGTTCCATAACTCTTCTGTTTCATTTTATCATTCTTTTTTCCCATCTGTACCCATACTTAACTGAGTACCCAATTACTGGGTCTCAAAGCTGGCATAATCAAATGTCAGTGTGTACCCACAGATATCTCTAGTAGTCCACAAAGGAACAAGTAGCTTACACAAGCAAATGGCTCTTGTGGTTTACTGTGGCTAAATCCTTTCCACAGCCTGAGTCTGTGGTCCCCAAGGGCAGTTCTCTATGTTGTATTGAGGAAGAGGAACAAACTCATGAAATGAAAGTGAACAGCAGAGTACTGTGTGCTGTTTCTGGATGTGCTGAAAACAGTGGTGAGGAGAAACCAATCCAGGGAAGAGAACACTGTGCAGGACATTTGGTTATCCCTTTTCTTGGAAGGAGAAATGTCTTCCAGATAAGAGTCTATATTCATGAGTGCATTGTGGCACATGGGTTGGTTACATGTTTGTGAACACCCGTGGAATAGAATTGTAAAATTGGAGAGAATAAGTGTGGAGAGATCTGTGGGTAACCTTAGGAATTGGAAAAAATGTGAAGATGTTTTTGTCCCATGTGAATTCTCATAAAAGGTGTCATCAAAAGGACAGGCTATGAAGAAGTGAGAGGATGGGATGGCATTCTCTGAAGACACCCTGTCAACCCTTTCCTGGCCATCCTCTACCTGACTGTCATGGTCATCTTCACTTCCTTCTCTGTATATAAAACAAGAAAACCATATGAACTACTCATTTAACAAATGATCCAGTTCTCACACGGTCCATTAATGAAGCATTGCCTATGGGGGGCCAATTAAGGAGTCCTTGGATGTAAGAGCTGTGGATCTGCTTCTCCTTCCTCCAAGCTTGTAATCTTCTCCTTTAGGCCTGTTGGTCACCTGGTGTAGATGGAAACCTCTAAAGTTTGACTTTCCCTTCATGTTGACCTCTGGGGTGGTCCCATGACACCATGGAGTAGGCGCAGCTCTGAAGAGCAGGAGTGGTTTTGTTTAGACCACAGGTACTGTCATTAGCTTGAACTCAAACAATCAAGCATGTTATAGACATGGCAGATTCAGCCTCCCTCAAAAGGTTTATGGCCAGGCCCTGGAGTTGGTTCTACCATTCACTAGATGGGTGATCATTGCCAAATCACTAAGATTTTTTTGGGACATTGTACATTATCTAGGCAATGGACCAGTAGGACTATGTTTGAAAAACATCTTGGTACTGCAGTCTCTTAGGGCAGCAATGAGGCTCTGTTAAGTCTGCTTATCATTTTAATCTTCACCTAAAAGGTGTAATATCCTCCCTGCCCCTAGGTTTTTTGTTTTTTGTTTTCACTCTTCTGTCTTTTTCTTTTGCCAGATATCAAATATACTTTCTGTGGGACTTTGGTATTTTTCAATTTTTCCAAATTCTGTCTCCTTACTGTGACTGCTTTTTGGCCATGTTACTGACATCCATATCTAACTTAATGTGTGTGTGTGTGTGTGTGTGTGTGTGTGTGTGTGTGTGTGTGTATCTCCCTTGAGCTCAGCCTTATGAATCTATAATAAAAAATCCAAGACTAAACCCAACAGAGAAAGGTGGCTGTTTCTATATGTGATAATCAATGGGTTCTGTCTGCTCCTCTCTGAACCTGTCTCCTTGTCTATTCTGGTGAAGAATAGAATAGAAGAATAGAAGAACCTCTGCCTGGACTCCAGAGCTGATGAGGACCAAGAGCAGGAGTGGGAAGAGTTGGGGTCAGAGCTGTGGGACAAGGCTGAGTAACAGCACTGCAGGGGTCAGGGCTGGGTCAAGTGCTTCTGATTGGTGCTGATGGCCAATTACTAAGGTGCAAGTCCACCCATCATGGCAGTGTCATGGTGGCAACACAGGCCTCTGAACAGCGGTTGAGATCACATGTCATTGCTCATTGTTTCCAGCAGCAAAGGCGCCACAGTGAACAACTGCTGGAGCACAGGGCACAGGACAATGAGGTGCTCACCAGGCTGTGCAGAGTTCAGAGTGTGCTGCTTCACTGTTATTAGTGCTGTGACTCAAACTCTAGCCTCCAGCATTCTATTTACTCGGGTGCTATACAGCTGAGCCACATTCCTAGACACTCTGCCTTTGTTTCCTGTCCAATTTATTTAGTTGTCACTTTATAATGAACTGTTACTGTTGGCTGTGTTGAAGGAGCAGCTCACAGACTCCAACCCCTTATTGTCAATTACTCTCTGCAGAAAGACTTTATAATCTCATCTTCTCCTTCAGAATCCTTAGGAAACAAATACATAGATAGAAGGCAGCGATGGAGATTCCAGGTCATGGAATACTGGCCAGAACCTGTGGCACGGTGCTGACATCATCACATTTATCCTCTAGTCATCCTAGAAGGGAAGAGGCTACTTTTGGAATTCTACAGAAGATGAAACTGAGGCAGAAAAACAAATAACAGCAAGTTAGACAGAACATGCTCAAGAGCTTGAGATATTTGGACCCAAATTCTTATTTGCATCTGAGAGACACGAGCCATATGAAAGTTTTCTCACTCCATTGGCATGAGATGTCACTGCTGACGTACATGTGGCCATGCTTGACTCTTTTAGTTTGCTTGTTTATTTATATGACCATTTCTCCTGCATGTATGTATGAACAGCACGTGCACCCCTGGTCCCTGAGTCAGACGAGGGCACCAGATCCTCTGGAACTGAAGATATACATGGTTGTGAGCTTCCATGTGTGTACTTAGAAACAAACTGGAGGTTCTGCAACAGCAGCCCATCCCCTTTTTCTCACACCCACCCTCCAGTCCCGATAGTTGTTGACTCTTCATTAGCACCAGAGTGGCTGAGCAACTTGCTCAGGTATTGCACAGCAGAAAAGGGAGGACTATGATTTGCCCCAAGGTGGATGATGAAGGAAGAGGAGTGTACCTCAAACATAATCTCATTGAGTGTCAGGGCTAAGGGTTTGGACTGTAAAGGAGGAATCAGAATGAGAACTTAAGTCCCTGACCTGTGTCTCAGGTGACCAGGTCCCACCTCCTCTTCTCTGAGCTGCTCTTATTCCCAATTAGTCTAGAGAAGGGAACAGGTCACCACTCCTCCTCCTGTGGGTTATTTCCTCCTGCTCTGGCCCCAAGGGTCTCACTGAAGTGCTCTTGTTGACAGAATCCAGGGATCATCTTATCATCTCTACTGGGAACAGAAATGGTCCTTTCCCACCTCTCTGGGAGAGGCTCAGAGAGGAGGCAGGGTCATAAAACCTCAGCCTTTGGTCCCATTGGGAAGATGTGAAGATGTCTGAGCTTGCCTTTACTAAGCAGGATTTTATAGGGACCATCTTCAGGGATCCCAGCTGGCCTATTTGCAAAGGAAGTGAGATATTCAGTGTCTCAAACTCTACAGTACCTTGGAATTTTTCTGGAGATTGTGCTGCCTAGAATCCCAATGTCTGGATTCAGTTGTTTTATGGGCCTATATCGTAGAGCAAGAAACAGCCACTCAGTGATACATTCCCTCTATTACAAATGGTAAGACGGTCACTGGTGTTTGGCTTTTATTTGTGGTTCAGGCATCTGTGGGTCTAGAAGTAATAATTAGTCAAGCCATCCATCTCAGGTCCTCTGTGCATGCATCTCAAACTCGCGAGACCCCTTCCGTCATCACCTGCTCTTCTTTCCTCTCTTTCTCAACCTTCAGTTCGTACTTCCTTCTTTCTTTGTCAATTTATTAATTTAATAAGAATTTACAGAAAGTTTTTCTGTTTCTAATCAAGTGGAGACATAAATAATATGGAGTCCTGAGCTAAAAGATCCCAAGTGAAGCAGAAAGCCATATCCCTGAGAGAGCAGTGATGGTCAATGTCTTTGAAGGCGTCTTCCACACCACAGAGTCACAGCTCGATGCACTGTGTGGGCAGAGCAATCATGACTGTTTTGTTTTGTTTTGTTTTGTTTTGTTTTATTTTGTTTTGGTGGGGTGGTTAGTCTGCTGTAGCCTAGCTCGGGCTTAATCTTGTTATATAGTCTAGTTTATCCTAGGACTCCTGATCTTAAGTCTTCCAGATTCAGGCTTTGTAGGTTGAGGCTAACACATGTAGCTTTTTCTGTCTTGCCACTAAATCCTAAAGTCTTTATCTATGAGTCATTGGCTCATAGAATTAAGCTGCTCTCCTACTTGGACACTGTAAGCAAAGTAAACAATACCATGCTTTGGCTCACTAAATGTTGTCTCCATGCCATAGAAATCACACCTCAAAATCTCTCTCCTTGGATCAGTTACCCTGGGTCTCCCACTTTCAGACAGGAGGGGAAATCTCATCAGGAGAGCTGGTCTGTGGCTACTCATCCAGCTCTGTCCTAGGAGGACTCTGGCCTGTGCTGAGTCTCAATAAGCTCAACTAGATGGACAATGTGTAGACTTTGCTTTCCTCTCCTCCCTACTTCAGAGCCTGTGTGCCAGAAGCAGAGAAGGTGAGTGAGAGCCCGGCTCTGAGGACACACCTCTAAACCCACACTTCTCCCATGCTGAGCTTTCAATCTGAAACAAACCTCCCTCTCCAGGCCTTAGGTGTTCACCTGTAACACACAGGTAAGAATACTTCCTTCAGTGAACTGTTGTGATGTTAAGCTAAAGTTAGTGCATCAATAGCTAGAATGTACAATTGACCCAATAAATATTAGTTCTTTTTTATCATTGCAAACGTTAGGAAGTCTCCCATATAGCGATACTCCTTCAGAGACAATTCTTCCTTAGTTGTGTGGAGTTTCATTTAACAAAAGAGTAACACATGTTTTTGTCCAAGTTGTTTGGTGTCAAAATTGATATCAGACCCCTCTAGGATTCTTAAGATTGTAACCGACCAATGAACAAGAAATGCAGCAGGTACCAGAGTTAGGGGTGGGAGGTGGAAGCATAACAGGGAAGGCTTCTGGCTAAGCTGAGTCCTGCTGTGGCAACAGTGTGGGCAACACAGTGCAGGTGTTTTCCCCCTCCATGATGAAAGCCAGGCAGTTTCTTAAGGGGGGAGAGGCAGAGGCATGTAGGACAGTGGGTATGCTTGCCCGGGGATTTGTGTGTGGAGAGAGCAGAGATGGAGGAGACAGCTGGGTGCTGAGCTTAGTCTCCACAGAGCAGGAGGTTTAGGAATGCCCTGTGCACCCACTTCAAATGATCGGGCATGGGAACTTGTAAAATGCTTTCAGCAGGGGCCACATAGGAGCAATCTGAAGACTTTGAAAAACCAATGCAGGAGTCACATGAAGAACTTGTTGGGGAAGACAAATGCCCAGCACTGAGAAAGGGAAGTGGACACAAAGTCCTGCCCCTAAACAAGAACTTATTTCCAATTGATCCCGATCAGGAAAGGGAAACACAGTTTCCTTCAATAAAGTGTCACTGCCCATATCAGGTACACTCTATGGCTGGCCACATGCTCGGGAGCAGTTGGCCAACAGGAGACTTTCTCCATGGATTTGGTTTTGTTTTGATTGTCTTTCTTTTAGTTTATGTTTTCAATTTCTGTTGTTTGTTTTGTTTTGTCTTGAAAGAGGGAGTGGGAGGAAAGAATATGAACTTGGGTGGAGAAAATTGAAAAAAGCTATATACAGTACACCTGGAGTTGATTGTGTGCAGAGGGAGGGAGGTAGGAGTAAAAAAGGAAGAAATGCCTTCCTGCTCCCGTACCCACACGGTCTTTCAGCCTTCCCTGGGAAGACTCCAGTGTCTCCAGTGCACTGCACACATGAACTTCTGTCATTACTCATGGAACTGTATGTGTGAGGTCCTGTGTCTGAATGACATGTGTTCTATCTTCGTCATCTACTGTTTACTCTCTTTTGCATGTGTCTCTGGTGTGTGTGTGTGTGTGTGTGTGTGTGTGTGTGTGTGTGTGTGTGTGTGTATCTGGTGAGAGAATGACATAGGGTTCTTCCTTAATTGCCTTCACCTTATTCCTTGAGGCAGAGTCTCTCAGTTGAACCCAGTGCTCATCATTTCATCTTGTGTAGCTAGCCCACCTGTTCTGAGGATCCCCTGTCTCTGCCTTCCCAGAAGTGGAATGAGACTTTGAGACTGCATAGGACATGTCATATATTACATGGTGTTTCCAAGAGTTATAGGAGATGCTTTAGATATTCATCATAAACCTGAGACAGGAGTGTCATCAGTCTCATTTGATAGATGAAGACACTGAGGCATTGGGATTTCAGTAACGTGAGAAGTGTGCACAGAAACTGAACAGTGTGCTCGAACCCAGACCCCAGCCTTTCTTTTTTAATTAAAAAGTATTATTTTTTTATTTTATGTGTATGGGTTTTTGCCTACGCACATGTTTGTGCACCATGTCTATCTCTTGCCTGTGGAGATGAGAGGAAAGGGTCAGATCCCCTGGAACTGGAGGCACAGGCAGCTCTGAACTAGCTGGTTCCCTGGAACAGCAGTCAGTGCTTCTAACTTTGGAACAATCTCACCAGCCTGTATCTTTCCTTTCTGCCTTTATAGATGACATGTGTCAGATGATACATAGATGAACGTGATTCTCTTACAGGTCCCACCATGTGGATGATTACAGAGCAGAACCAAAGCTGGGTTTCTGAGTTTATCCTGCTTGGCTTCTCCAGTGACCCCACGACCAACAGCATCCTCTTCATTGTGTTCCTTCTCATCTACCTGAGCTCAGTCCTGGGCAATGGGCTCATCATCATGCTGATCTGCCTGGACACACAGCTGCACACTCCCATGTACTTCTTCCTCTGTATACTTGCCCTGTTGGATATGTGCTATGTCACCACCACCGTGCCCCAGATGTTGGTGCATCTTGTTGCTCACTCTCAGACCATCTCCTTTGCTGGATGCTGGATGCAGATGTTTGTGTTTGGTTCTCTGGCTGCTACTGAATGCACCTTCTTTGTTGTCATGGCTTATGACAGATATGTGGCCATTTGCTACCCACTGCGTTATACTGTCATCCTCAACTGGGGACTGTGCATTCGGTTGGCAGCCGGGTCTTGTGTCTGTGGTTTTCTCTCTGCTTTGTTACATACTTTCTTCACCATGAGTCTGCCATATTGTGGGCCCAACAAGGTCAACCACTACTTCTGTGAAGGTCCTTCAGTGCGTAGCCTGGCTTGTACAGATACCCACATCATTGAGATGGTAGATCTGGTCTTGAGTGTTTTTGTGGTTGTTACTCCCATTTCCCTCATTGTAGCCTCCTACATTCATATTGCCAAGGCTATTCTCAAGATCAAGTCCACCCAGAGCCGCTGTAAGGCTTTCTCTACCTGTGCCTCCCACCTGACTGTGGTCACATTCTTCTATGGTCCAGCGACTTACATCTACATGAGGCCCAACTCCAGCTACTCCCCTGAGCGAGACAAGCAGGTCTCACTCTTTTACAATGCCTTCACAGCCTTGCTCAACCCCGTGGTCTACAGTCTGAGAAACAAAGACATCAAGAGGGCATTTCTCAAGGTGACTGGGCATGGTAGGGTGAACTAACGATCTAGGAGAAGCTGGAGTGGAATATTCATTTTTTGAGAAAGCGACAGTGTCTCTATTTATGTAATTGGTCTGTGCATTTGAACCAACACAGTCCTTCATGATTGGGACAAATCACTGTGAAACCAAGGTGTCTGTCTTGATTTACAGGCTACTTTATGGTACAATTCCAAACACCTCAGCAGTCTTACTGTATCATAGCTGAAAAGATTCATCTGATACTCATGTTTGTTGCTTTAGGTTGGGAGTGAACTTCTGTCCTCTCACATCTACCCTGAAGGAGGAACCTTATAGCCAACACATCACCCTAGAATAGAAGGAAAGAATAGTGGACAAACTCATAATGACTTGGCTTCTCAAGAGTGACCTGCTTCTCTGTCCAAACCTTCTTTTGGCCAAAGCAAGTAGTATGGATCAGCCTGACAGCAGGAGGTGGATATTATTTTTGTGTAGAGAGAAGCAATACTAGTTCTGTTGGCATGGATTATATGTTGTTTCCTCTATATAAAAGGCAGAAAGTAATGTACATTATGTGATCTGGTGTATTTCCCAGGAAACAACAGCATACCTATAAACCACAAACATGCTAACTGTGGATAGCATGACGGTAGAGACAGCAGAAGGCTGAGGCAGTATATGCTAAGTAACACAGCATGTGCTGTCAGGACAAAATTAAGCTGATAGTTTGTGGAACAGAACCAATACAGCTCAGATAACAAACCTCACACATAAATTCAGTATGGTCTATGGGGGAACCTGATGACCTTTTCTGCCAAGTGGTGCAATGTTGGAAGTGAAGGGAGCTGGGGTCTCATCAGAACCTGCCAACATCTGCTCCAATTTTCAGGCAGCACCTGAGTGCAGGTTCCTCGGTTGAGTGTGACTTTGGCTCCCATTCTACCCTTGAATGGTGGTGGGCATGGATCACCTCTCATCTTCAGAGTAGCTCTTACTTGACCAACTAGCAAATTCCTCTCTGATTTAGCCTCTGAACTATTCTTTCCTATGGAGGCCTCAGGCCCTCCAGTTTTATCCTGGGGTCACATATTTTTGGAAAGTGAGTACCTTCATATTCTCACATATCTTGGGCTATCCTGGACTTTCCACATTCCTGAAGATAACCTTGAATTTTTGATCGTCCTGCCTCTACCTCTCCCGTGCTGTGACTTT
>NC_051064.1:120279094-120312933 GCF_004664715.2 Peromyscus leucopus | reverse complement strand
GTGGACAAAACTCATAATGATGGCTTCTCAAGAGTGACCTGTTCTCTGTCCAAACCTTTTGGCCAAAGCAAGTAGTATGGTATCAGCCTGACAGCAGGAGGTGGATATTAATTTTTTGTGTAGAGAGGAAGCAATACTAGTTCTGTTGGATGGATTATATGTTGTTTCCTCTATAAAAGGCAGAAAGTAATGTACATTATGTGATCTGGTGTATTTCCCAGGAAACAACAACTATAATACCACTAATTTCATGCTAACTGTGATAGCATGACGGAGAGACAGCAGAAGGCTGAGGGCAGTATATGCAAGTAACACAGCATGTGGCTGTCTAGGACAAATTAACTGATAAGTTTGTGAACAGAACAATAATACAGCTCAGATAACAAACCTCACACATAAATTCAGTATGGTCTATGGGGGAACCTGATGACCTTTTCTGCCAAGTGGTGCAATGTTGGAAGTGAAGGAGCTGGGGTCTCATCAGAACCTGCCAACATCTGCTCCAATTTTCAGGCAGCACCTGAGTGCAGGTTCCTCGGTTGAGTGTGACTTTGGCTCCCATTCTACCCTTGAATGGTGGTGGGCATGGATCACCTCTCATCTTCAGAGTAGCTCTTACTTGACCAACTAGCAAATTCCTCTCTGATTTAGCCTCTGAACTATTCTTTCCTATGGAGGCCTCAGGCCCTCCAGTTTTATCCTGGGGTCACATATTTTTGGAAAGTGAGTACCTTCATATTCTCACATATCTTGGCTATCCTGGACTTTCCACATTCCTGAAGATAACCTTGAATTTTGATCGTCCTGCCTCTACCTCTCCCGTGCTGTGACTTTAGGCTGGGGCACCATACCTCAGAGAGGGTTTATTCCTTTGATGATGTCCCTTGTAGTATAAAAGTTGTCACTTTAGTTAAATACAATTAAGGACTTTTTTTTTTTTTAGACTAATTCACTTCATATAGCTCTGCCTGGCCTGGCACTCACTAGGTTGACCAGGCTGGCCTTGAACTCACACAGATCCTCCAGTCTCTGTACCAGGCATGCTGGGATTAAAGGTGTGTGCCACCATTCCTGGCCAAATCCTTTCATTTCTTGTTATTTTGCAGTAGATCTAAGAAATTGTTTCTTGATCCCATATCATGAAAATTCACTCCTGTGTGTTGTTTTTAAGCTTTCCTTTATGTTTTGATCCATTCTGAGTTAACTTTGTGTATGGTATTGTTAATCCTGAGATTTGCATGAGAAAAATCAGTTCCCAATTTGAGCCAAATTTGAAGCATCTTTAATTAAATACTCACCAGGATGGACTTTGGTCAGCACCACTGTCTGGAATTCCCAGCAAGTAGCCCCAAGACACCTGTTGTAGGGGCTTTTAAATACAAAATCATTCGGCCACCATAGTTTCCCATGTGGCTTTGATACTTTCCAAGAACAACAACTCCCAACATTGCAGGAAGTTACCTGGTCTTTGAGCAGGTGGGGCTTACAGGTTAACTTTGGGTCTTACATTCCCACTTGAGTTATATCCTGGGTTAAATCCTTGACTTTATGATGGGTCCTTCTTTATATTAGGATCTAATAACCATCAACTTAATGGTACCCAGACAGAAAATATTATGCAGTTAAAGTATCAGTGATGCAAGATTTAATAGTAATTAGCAGAAACAGAGGGGCCAAATGCCCTGTGATGGCTGATATCAGAGTTATTATCTAGAAGGAGCCTAGAAATGGATGAAATCCAATCATTTATTTCATCTCACATCTCCTTTTTGTAATTTTCTTTTTGTATATCCAGATTATAATCCTGAATGGTTTGTGTAGAAATAATGTTCTCTTAAAGACATATAATACCTCTTTATTCTGTACAAAGCAGGCCAAATGTCCTATCATATTGTAGAACCATTTTAGTTAATGAATCTACTTGATGATAAATCTGTGACCATTTTCGTGGCATGCAAATTGGCATTGTAGGTAGCCTTTTGTCCCCTATGCCAAGGAGTTTCCTTTTGACTTAGAATTTCAGCCTGCTTGGGTGGGGGAGGGAGAGATGGTGTACTCTCCTCTGTAACTACTTCTAGTTGAAAGTAGGGTACCTTTGTCAGAGCCCAGGAAAGCTGAAATGCTAGTCAAAGGCTAGGAAATGGTGCATTCATCAGAAGCATCTGGTTCCCTGATCCAGCTGAAAAGACAGGGGTAATCACAAGACTGGACTGGTCTACATCAGCTTTCAGAAAGTGCAGAGCTCAGCAATTTGCAGTCTGCAGGTGAGCCCTAGATGGTGTCTGACAGCCAAATGGAAATCTGCTGAGACAAATATGGACTAGAGACAGCAGTTAAAATTTAAGAACTTAAAGGAAAACCTTGCATTTGTAACTTTCAGGCCCATCGTCCTAGTAATTAGGGAAGAGGAGAAGTCTCAAGGCCAGGGGAGAGGTCCTCTCCTCAGGAACAGACAGGTGGGGAAACTTAGGCTGTTCTTGTCAGGAGTCCATTTGACCTGAGACAGGTGTATCCAAGTCTTAGGACTTCTTTAACTCATGAATTTTTAGTTCACAAAAGTAAAATTTCTAGATATATTAGCATTAATCTGTATTGAAATCCACATTGTACAACATCTGTAATAGACTCACACCTTTGGGTCCTATCAAAAACTTTATAGCTTTGTGTTAAAAAACATGAACATTTTTTCCTCTCTACAGAGAGTCAGATATATGGTCTGGACAGACATGTTTTTAGCCCAATGAAAATCACCTTTAAGGATATGCTTAGAAGGCAACCAAAGGAAATTTAAAATCTTGAGCCTGTGACTGAATAGCAAGTATCCAGTGTTCCACGAGCTTACAGGACTCCACTGATCAATGTTAAAATTCTGAATCTTTGAAATCTTAGTGTAACAACAGCATAGAAGGGGTGGGGGTGGGGATGAAATCTGATACATTTCCCATTTTTACATACCTTAACTCTTTTTTAATGCCTTTATAACTTTCATTTACATATGTTAAAATAATTTTCTAGACCCTCAGAACTTACTTAACCTTTTATATCATCAGAGCTTTACATACCTTAGAACATTTTCTTAGACCTTCAGAATTTGTGTGGACTGTAAACCTTATTCTTTCTATCTAATCACTAAAGACATGACTAACTATTATTGAGAACAGTAACTGCAAGGCATGTTCCTTTAGTGAAAAGTTACACCTGAAACCCGTTAGTTCTTTAATATGAAGCCTGTTACCAAGGCAACCCTGTCTGCCTTTTCTGAACAGGAGATCTAGTAGCTCTAGGTGAATTAACAAGGTGGCTGCAGCCTTGGAGGAAGGAGCAGGTTGCCTCCTGCCGCCTAGCTGACAAAGCTAGAGTTAGCCTAGACATTAATGTCATTAGATATCCGAGAAGGATAAATACAGCAGAAAATATAATCCAAATGGCTTATGTATCAATTGAAAGGATGGAAACTAGTACATAGTCCATTACCTAGATGATCATCTCAAGCTCCTATGGTCTCTGAGGCATTGGGGGCAGAGGTACCAGGGCAGCATCAATCTTTGGCTGCCAGGCCCAGATGATGAGAGGCTTTCCTGTGGAGGAGAAACTTGAGGGACTGACCTTACACTGTCTAGGCAAAGTGGTGTGTTGTTGGAGGGCTTCTCTCCAGGTTCCACCAAGCCCCGCAGTCCCACAATCCATGTATAAAATAATCACTCAGAAGCTTATATTACTTATAAATTGTATGGCCGTGGCAGGCTTCTTGCTAACTGTTCTTATATCTTAAATTAACTCATTTCTATAAACCTATACCTTGCCACGCGGCTCATGGCTTACAGGTGTCTTTACATGCTGCTTGTCCTGGGGTTGGCTGGCCGTGACTCTCTCCCCTTTTTCCTGTTTCCCCAATTCTCCACTCTTCTTGTCCCACCTATACTTCCTTTCTGGTCACTGGACATCAGTGTTTTATTTATATAGAGCGATATCCACAGCAGTGGTGTAATCAACTCTCCAGTGTCCTGCTTGTCCATAGTCTGGGCTGGATCCTGGCAGCAGGCAAGTATTGGGGCAGTCTTTCCAAGTGGTTAGCACTACCACAATCTAGGTGGAGTCATTGTCACTGTGCCCATTATCTTCTTGAAGACTTGGGGGGGGGTCACTGTTAGGATCTGGAAGTCTCTGTCTGTCATAGTAAGTTTAAATATCATAAATGCCATTTTCAGCAGATCTCTGACAAGTTTGAGGACCATTATCTATTAACTATTTCTGAGTTAAACAACCCTTGCCTGTTTTTTATTTATGTAGTTTAGGCTATACCTTGAAAACATATACAGGAGGCTAAATAAAGCTTTTCCTGTATTAGTTCTATTAGCATTTAGGATGACTGCAAGTATAATTCTGGACATATTAAAACTTAATCATATTCAACAGTTTATGATTAAAAATAATAGCTTCTGAATTGCAGCTCAAATCATGAATACATGCCATAGGGAGATTGGCAACATTATTTTCCTGGTCCTTACATAGTGTACCATCATAGGATATAACAGTTTCTTGTATGACTCAGTGTACCAGAATAGCTACAGTTTAACAATGTTAGCAAAAACAAGGAGGTTAGGCATACACTCATTTGTTTCAATTGCTCTTCAAGACAGTTTCTCTGTGTTGCCCTGGATGTCCTGGAACTTGCTCTATAGACCAGGCTGGCCTCAAACTCGTAGATTCGCCTTAGGCATACACTCTTAAATCAGTCTCTGTTAGCCTGAGTAGGCCTTAGGTAAGGATAGAACTATTTCGAGTCTGCTTGGGTCTTCATCTTGTTGCATCATAAGACAGAAATACATCAGCCTCTAGTGTTTAATGTTTGGTGCTCATAGCTGTGGCCCTAATCCTAGTCTTATATTTATCTATTTATCATAATCACATATTAATAAAGACATCATAATAAAATAGCTTATAAATTTAAAATGTCTCATAGCCTTATAAACTTAAATGTTTTTAATGATTTATTTAAGCTTTTTTTTTTTTTAAAGATTTATTTATTTATTATATATCCAGTGTTCTGTCTGCATGTATGACTGCAGGCCAGAAGAGGGCACTAGATCTCATTACAGATGGTTGTGAGCCACCATGTGGTTGCTGGGCATTGAACTCAGAACCTCTGGAAGAGCAGTCAGTGCTCTTAACCTCTGAGCCATCTCTCCAGTCCTAAACTTAAATGTTTTTAAAAGCTGTTCCTTAGAAACATCCAGTTTTTTAAATTTTAATTTTCTCTAAAACTCCAAAACTTCTTTTTAAAGAAGTTTAAAATCTCTCAAAATAAAGTTCTTTTCTAATTTCAAGAGTGAAGACACAGGGCAAAACTGTAACCTGCAGAAGGCAAAACCAAGTTCCAACAGTACAAACAATTCCATGTCTCTCAAACCAATACCATGTGGGTGACTCTCATGTTACTAAGTTTGGCTGCCAGCAAGCTATGATTTTGTATATGAACACATGGAGGTACAGCTTTAATACCTCATTAAACAAGCATTGTTTTAAAATCCTATCTTTCCTAAACCTTGTTGTTCAGACAGGAGAGGAATTATTGTACAAAAATCCTATCCCAATTCAAAAGTACCTTTGGAGACCTGGTGTGTCCTTGGTCAGCCCATACATACCACATGGTTGCTGTTAGCATTCAGACCTGCCCCTTGGGACCTGACCAATGTGCAGGCACTACCTTGCCTGCTCAGGGTCCTGTGCTCCTTGTTCTCTCTGCACATGGGTAAAGTCCCCTCACAAAAGGTGGGGCCCTGCCCACCTTCTCTCTCTTCTTCTCTCCTCAGCCTTCCCTCCCCCCTTTTCCTCTCTCTCCTTCCTTCTCTCTTCCTCACTCTTCCCACTAGGCTGCTCTACACCTCCTTTCTTCCTCTCTTCCCCCTTCTCTTTCTCTTCTTCTTTTTCTCTCCTTGGCCCCCACCTGCTTTCTCTCTTACCCTTCTCCCTTTCCCTCCTCTTAATAACACTTTCCTTGTGAGGCCACCTGCATGGTGTGTCTTTCCCTGCAGCTCCCACCCACCATGACTGCCACCTGCTGTGCCTGCCTGATGTTGCTTTCTCACCCACCTTAGGGCCCCTGGGCTCCAACCCACCCAGTTCTCTTTCTCCATGTTTTGCATAATTGGTGCCATGAAAACTCAGCAGGTTCTCCTGGCAGTTCTGACACAACGCTGGGACCCTGGAACCTTCCAACACTGTCACTTTTCTACACTGGCATATTTGGTAAGCCCTCCTCCATTCCCCTCCACCCCACCCCACCCTGCCTTTCTCCACTACTGATCATTTCCCAAAAGCAAGGATTAGTTTCTTGAGCACAGTCCTTGCTTTCTGGCTTTTCTCAAAGTCCTGGTACCAGGTAACTGTCTCACTCAGGATCTTACCCTTTGACCCCTGCCTTTTGCACGATGACACACTGGGCAGCTTGTGCTTTCTCATTTTCAGACCCAAGGATCCTTCAGGCCCCTGCTCTGTTTGGTGAATCACTTAGCAGCTTGTGCCTTCCCAGTAGGTCCTTCCTGAATTTCTGGGCTAGATTTCAGCCCTTGGATCTTACTTATCTACCTCACTCATAGAAAATGTGCCTAAACTTACCCACCTTTGCCCAATACCCCTTAGATATAAATGCAAATGGCTGCTTGCTGGCACACCTTACCCTAGTACTTCACAGAACTTTTGCAGCTCGTGTTAGTCATCTGTGTGCTGCTTACTCTCCTCTCCCAGCAGCCTGGGAGATCCATGGCTTGGGCTCTAGCCCACTGGATGCCTCCCTCATCTCATCTCCTGCTCCCTGCTTCTGTACCTGCTGGCATTTCATGCTTTCACTCAAAATGTCCCGTTCTTCTATTTGTTCTGTCTCTGTCTGCTAGTTCTCTGCTGCTGCTGCTGCTGCTGCTGCTGCTGCTGCTGCTCCTCCTGCTGCTGCTGCTGCTGCTGCTACCTCCATGCTGCAGTCTGGGGTTCTCTCTTTCCTTCCTGGCTGCTCTGCTAAACTTCTCTACAGCACCTTCTCCACGCTCCCGTCATGAAGCATGAAAGGTTCCGAGGAAAAGTTTTGTCTGTCTTTCTGTTAAAAAGTCTATTTGATACGTGCAGGTGGAAATGTCTGACTGATGTAGCTACATGATTGTGTTTCTGACTGATTTTTGAATGCTTGAGATTATGTGTTCCATATGTCCTGCGGGAAAAATACCATGTGACCATGTGGGCAAGCACCATCTTGACTATGGCCAAAGACAGGTCATATGACTTCAACGCCATATTTGATGAGGGCAACCACATGAGCAGTTGCTTCTTGACCAATGTTTAGTAAAGTTCAAGACTTCTCTGTTCATTTTATCAGATAAATTCCTGTCTGACAATTCCTGTCCTGTCCTAAAAAAAAAAAAAGTTATATAAGACATGGGATTAAAAACAATGCTGGTTTTGATAACTGATTTTTAGAAGAACTAAATTGTTTACAATGTTAAAACTTGGTTTTGCCTTATTATATCTTAAGACCACAGCTGAACACCAGAGACTCATATATTCTATTTGTTAATATCTGTGCACTCTAATAAAGGGCCTTTCCTTATCTAAGGTCTATTCAGACTAACTAACACCAATTTAAGAATATATGCCTAACCTTTTCACTTTTACAAATACTGATAAGCTGTAACTAACTGGGAAAACTGTATGTTCAGATTTAACTTATGTATGCTCTCAATGTTAAGGATAAATAACATTTGAATTTTTTCCCCAATTTCATTGTGTTGTAGACTACCACATGGCTGGCAGCCATCTTTTACTAAGGTTTACTGAGGTTAAAGACCTCTGTCATTTTATCTCCTTCTATATTTGATTCAACTCTGGTCTATAGTATACTCTATATGACAGTAGAAATTTAAAGATATAAAGGTCTACTCAGATTAACAAAAGCTAACTTAGAGATTCATACCTATGTCTTTGCCAAGTTGACACCAAGCTTCTAGAGAATTGAAATAAATGGTGGCATATGTTTGATAAATAAGGTATATATTTATAAACAAGATATTTATTCTATAATGGAGTTTCTGGTCTCCTGAGAGGGTCATTTTCTCAGAGTTGGGCCACACCCCAACTCACAAGCCCCCTTGTCTCCTGTTCCCATTTGGCCCTCATGATCTTTCCCATGTCACTTTCCTTGCCTTCTCAGGAGAAAGCTTTTCCAGTTTGGTACCAACTTGTTCTATTTTTACCAACTAAATGGCTACTTTGGTTTTTTTATTCAAAATCATATTTTTAAGGCTAACCCTGACAGAAATGGAATGTAAGTCTTAGTCTTATGACAGCTGCTAACATATTGTAGACTGTTGGGGGATGCAAGTTGATAGTCATTCATATCTAATAGACAGACAGTCCTCAGATGCTCAGAGATCTGCAGAATAAGGCATCTAAAATGTTTCATTAAAAAGCTTTTTGTGAGAGAGAGAGAGACATGCCACCTCCTGGCAGCACCCTTATTTCCTCCAAAGAAGATGGATGGGCACAGAAGAACCTCCACCTAGAATTTGCTTCAGAATGGCAATTCCAGCCACTGAGCAAAACTGCCTTTTGTCGTGACTGCTGCCAGGGCCTTCTTCAGACCACAGACAACAGGACTCCAGGGAATCCATTGCCTCACTTTTGCCTAGACAAGGTAGGCTGGTCTGCCCCACAAGTTCCTACTCCACAACTGTTGGATCTTCTGAGGCCTGGCAGGCCTAGACTTGGCAGCCAAGGAACAGATGTTGTTGTCCTGAGACTTGTGCTCTCAGTGAACACAGAAGACCCTGGGGCAGCTGTCTAGGTAGCCAGCAAGTAAGATTATGTGGAGATAGGAAAGCTGATTCTCTTCTGCTCATTTACTTATCCTTCTCAGTTCTGAAGATGTTTGGTGGCCAGAGGACTAATAGATTTGCCAGTAAACAGCTCTCCACCTCCCACATTAGAGAGGGTATGGAAGCCTCCCAGCTTTTTGCTATGACACCAAGATATAAATCTTTTCCAGCTGTTTTATAGACACAGGCAGGTTCCTTCACAGCTCCATCCCTCCATCCAGACTCATGCTAAGGCCAAACTCACAGGCCCTCCAAATACACCAGCCCCTGTACCAGCTCTGAGGACACTAACTGGTTGAACACTGACAAGTCGACTTCACCCACATGTCCAATCACAATAAGGCTCCCCATCTTCTAATCCTTATTGACACTTTACAGGACGGATGCACTCCTAACCTCCAGGGAAACAGAAGATGTGATGGCTCAGGTACTCCTGAAGGACACACCATCCCTCAATTTGACATGCCACTCCCCAAGCTCCTGAGACTTCACTGCTGGTACCACCTCTCCAGGTTCAAGAAGACACCTACCCAGCAACTGAAAGGTGGTTTTCCAAGACGTCCCAATGCACAACTTTCTCTTCTGTACAACCAGGGAACTTCTCTGTTCCATTCTTTTTGGCAGTTATCACTCTTCCCATGGCTAGCCCCTCTCACAGGGCTGATGATAACAATCTATTTTCCTCCTAGCAACCTGCCTTCTCACCTCCCTCAAAGAACAGATGTGTGAGGTCTTCAGGATGACAGCTAGCTGAATGCTTCTTCACTCACACCTTTTGATGTGTGTGACCCCAACTTCCAACTTCTCCTCTCCACTTTGTCCCAAATCAACAAGAAGCCGTCTTGAGATTTTGGGGACTCTCATTCTTGGCCCACTTGCCATCCATAGCTCACCCTTTTCACAATGATCAAAAGGGAGGAATGTTAGCATTCAGACCTGCCCCTTGGGACCTGGCCACTATGCAGGCACTACCTTGGCCTGCTCAGGGTCCTGACAACATCATGTGCTCATTGGTCTCTCTGTGAATGCTTGAAGTCCCCTCATAAAAGGTGGGGCCCTGCCCACCTTCTCTCTCTTCTCTCTTCTCTGCTCAGGCCCCACCCACTCTCTTTCCCTCTCTCCATGAATTCAGCTCTGTGCTCTATTTTCCTCTCCCCTCTCCCTTCCCCCTTCACCACTAATAAAACTCTCCACCTGTGTGGTCATAATGGCATGTCTCTGTCTCTTATCCACTATGGGGTAGCTTGGCTCCAAACCACCAAGTTCTCTTTCCCACTGTTTTACATAAGTTGCCATTAATCAAGATGGCAGTGAAGCAACCCTAGTAAAGATGGCTACCAATCATGTGACTACCAAAGGCAGCAGGCCACATGCTGCTTATAAACCAAAATAGAATCATGTCCTGTGGTTCCTTTAAGACTGGGTTCTATGCCCAGACTTTTACCTATCTACTCTGTGTTAAGGTGGGCTCCTGGTGAGGGGCTTACTAGAGCCAGAGTAAAGAGCTGAGCTCCAGAATTTGGGGCGGAATGGCCTTTATTATCTCTCTGGGGGCTCCTAATGTTAATCCTGAAAGTCACAAGAGAAAACCTAGTTGCACAACCAAATTTGAAGCAACCTTTAATTAAATTAAATACTGACCAAGATGGACTTTGGACAGGACCACTGTCTGGGATTTCCAGTGAATGGCTCCAACCACTCGTTGTAGAGCCTTTTAAGGACAAAAACCATCCAGCTACCATATTTTCCCACGTGTCTTTGATATTTTCCAAGAACTACAATTCTCAGCATTCCAGGAATTTACCTGGTCTTTGGATAGGTGGGGCTAAGAGGTTAATTTTGGGTCTTACAGTATGTGGCAAGAGACCAGTTACATTCTTTTTCATGAGGATACCCATGTGTCTCATCCACATTTTTAGAAAATATTATCAAATGATCTTTATGTCTTTAACTGAAATTTTCAGCCAATACAGTTTAGTGTTTGGGTCTGGAGTGACAATCCTAGTCCATTAAATTCTATGTCAATCCCAGACAGGTGTCATTCTTTTCTTGTTTTCGGTGGCTTTGTGGATGGTTTCAAAAATGGGAAATATGAGTTCTTGCATTTTGTTCTTCTTTTACAAAATTGTTTGAACTTGTCTGAGGAATCACCATGGCCACCACAACTCTTATAGAGGAAAGCATGTGATTGACGGCTTGCTTACAGCTTCAGAGGTTTAGTCCATCATCATGGCAGGGGTATGGCAACACTCATGGAAATGGAGCAGTAGCTGAAAGCTACATCTTGATTCACAGGCAGAGAGACACTGGACTTGGCATGGAATTTTGAAATCTCAAAGCCCACCTCCCATGACACACTTCCTCCAACAAGGTCATGCCTCCTAATCCTTCTAATCCTTCCAAAGAGTTCCACTCCCTACGGACTAAGCATTCAAATATAAGAGCCTATGAGACCATCCTTATTAAACCACCACAGGCCTCTTCCTAGTCCTTTGCACTTCCCACTGAACTTCAGGATCCATTTGGCAATTTCAAAAGAGGAACTATGCTAGGAATATGGTAGAGGCTTATTGTATCTGTGTATCTGTTTAATATCTACTGACATCTTATTAATATGTTCTTTTGATACATAAACCACCTGTCTTCAAATAACCATGTGAACTCAATGCATATAGATATATATAATCTATTAATATATCTTATATATTTTTATTCATTTAATGGATATTTTTAATGGATATAAATGCTTTTTTGTTTCCATTTAATATTCTCTTTTTTCACTGATGCTCATAATTACCTGGGCACCCAATGTGTTGTGTCAAATCTGTCATTATCAAATGTCAAAGTGCACACACAGATATCTCTAGCAGTTCATGAAGGCACAAGAAGGTTACATGAGGAAATGGCCAAGGTGGTTTACTCTGGCTACTGCCCTTTCACAGCCTAAGCCTGTGGTCCCCATAGGCAGTTCCCTAGGGTGGGTTGAGGAAAAAGCAAACTCGTGCTGATTACACATGGTTCTAGACACTCTGCCCTTGTTTCCTGTACAATTTAATTAGTTGTCATTTTAAGTTAATTGTTACTGTTGGCTGTGTTTAAGGAGCAGCTCACAGACTCCAACCCCTTATCATCAATCACTCTCTGCAGGAAGACTTTATAGTCTCGTCTTCTCCTTTGAATCATTTGGAAACTAAGACATAGACAGAAGGAAGGGGATGAAGATTCGAGATCATTGAACACTGGCCAGAACTTGTGTCAGGGTGCTGACATCCTCACATTTATCCTCTAGCCAGCCTGGAAGGGAAGATTTACTATTGGAATTCTACAGAAGAGGCAACTGAGGCAGAAAAACAGCAAGTTCAAGAGAGCATGCTCCAGAGCTTGATATTTGGACCCAAAGTCTAATATGTATCTAAGAGACATTTCTCACTCCACTGTCATGGGATGTCACTGCTGACTTCCATGTTGGTATGTAATGCTTGACTCTTTTTGTCTGTTTTTTATGTGTATCCACATTTTGCCTATACATATATATCTATGTACAACACATGCATGTCTTGTCCCTGGGGAGGTCAGCAGAGGTCACCAGATCCTCTAGAACTGGAGATAGAGATGGTTGTGAGCTGCCATGGTTGGTGCTGGGAACCAAGTTGGGTCTTCCTCAAGAGCAGCAAACCCGCTTTTCCTCACAGCCACCTCCCAGCCCCCATGGTTTTTGACTCTTCCTTAGCTCCAGAGTGTCTGGGTAATGGTTGCAACTCTTTCTCTGTCCTGCCAGCCAGCTCCCAAGTCACAGTCAGAGGCTCTTTATTAATGATGAAAGCTTGGCCAATACCTAGTCTTAGGCTTGTTCCTATCTAGCTCTTATACCTTAAATTAACCCATGTCTTTTCACCTACATGCTGCCAAGTGAGTCCTGGCTGTTATCTCCCCTCCCACATGTGTTGCTTGTTCTCCACCTCTTGGCATCTCCATCCTTCTCCTTCCTAGTGCCCCCTCTGCCCTGAAAATCCTATCTAGATATGGCCATTGAGCTTTTCATTACCTCAGTTTGAGTGACGCATCATCACAGTGTACAAAAAGATTACTCCACAAGACCTAACTTGTTCAGGTGTTACACTGTAGTGAAGACAGGACTGTGAATTACCCCAAGGTAGTTGAGGAAGGAAGAGGAGTGTGACTCAAACATGGTCTCATGAGTGTCAGGGCTCAGGGTTTGGGTTGTAAAGGAGGAATCAGAATGAGAACTTAAGTCCCTGACCTGTGTCTCAGGTGACCAGGTCCCACCTCCCCTTCTCTGAGCTGCTCTAATTCCCAATTAGTCTAGAGAAGGGAACAGGTCACCACTCCTCCTCCTGTGGGTTGTTTCCTCCTGCTCTGCCCCCAAGGGTCTCACTGAAGTGCTCTTGTTGACATCATCCAGGGATCATCTTAGGATCCCAACTGGGAACAGAAATGGTCCTTTCCCAGCTCTCCTGGGGAGGCTCAGAGAGGAGGCAGGGCCATAAAACCTCAGCCTTTGTTCCCACTGGGAAGATGTGAAGATGTCTGAGCTGGCCTTTGTTAAGCAGGGTTTTATAGGTGCCATCTTCTGGAGTCAGGGCTGGCCTACTTGCAGAGGAAAGAAGATATTCAGTTGCTCAAACTCTATAGCACCTTGGAATTTTTCTGGAGATTGAGCTGCCTAGAGACCCAACTCCCTGGAATCAATTGCTTTATGGGACTACCTCATAATAGCCACTCAGTGTCACAGTCCCTGATTTACAGGTAGGAAGATCATCACTGGTGCTTGGCTTGAGGGTGAGGTTCATGCAAAAGGGTCTAGAGGTAATAATTAGTCAAGCCCTCCATCTCAGGTCCTCTGTGTTTATCTCAAACTCCACAGACCTCTTCCCTCATCGCCTGCTCTTTTTTCTTCTCTTCTCAACTCCTTTTCCTTTCTCTATTTATTAATTTAATAAATATTTATGGAGAGTTTGTTTCTTTCTAACATGTTTAAAAATAAAGGATATGGGATCCTGAGCTGAAAAGTCTCAAGTGAAGCAAAAATCCATATCCCTGAGAGAGCAGTTAATGTTTTTGAAGGAGTCTTCCCACCCCACAGAGACACAGCTTGATGCACTTTCTGGGCAGAGCAATCATGGTTTTGTTTTTTATTTTTTCCTATGGGGGGTGTAATTCTATTGTAGCCTAGTTTGGCTTTAAACTCACTATATAGTTGAGTATTTCCTTGGACTCCTCATCCTCAACTTTCCAGATGCTGGCTTCCTAGGTTGGGACTCCCATGTGTAGCCTTTCTGGCTTGGAACTCAATCCTGATGTCATTGTTTGTGATGTTGGGCTCACAGACTTGGGCAAGCAGGCCTGGTGGGACACTGTAAGCAAAGTCAGAGACCACTGGGCTGGGAGAAATGACAGGCTGTGGTGACTAAATAGTGTGCCAATGCCTTAGAAATCACCCCTAAATCCTCTCTCCTTGCATCCTTCTACTTTCAGTAAATCTCAGTGTCTCCCACATTCAGACAGGAGGGGAAATGTCATCAGGAGAGCTGGTCTGTGGCTAGTCATCCAGCTCTGTCCTAGGAGGGCTCTGACCTATGCTGAGTCTCAATAAGCTCAACTAGATGGACAATGTGTAGACTTTGCCTTCCTCACCTCCCCACTTCAGAGCCTATGTGCCAGAAGCAGAGAAGGTGACTGAGAGCCTGGCTCTGAGGACACACCTCTAAACCCACACTTCTCCCCATGCTGAGCTTTCAATCTGAAACAAACCTCCCTCTCCAGGGCTTAGGTGCTCACCTGTAACACACAGGTAAGACTACTTCCTTCAGTGAACTGTTGTGCTGTTAAACTAAAGTTAGTACAACAATAGCTTGAATGTACAATTGAGCCAATATTAGTTCTTTTTTATTATTGCAAAGGTTAGGAAGTCTCCCATACAGCTATACTCCTTCAGAGATAATTGTTTAGTTGTGTGGGGGTTTCAGTTAACAAGAGAGAAACAAAGGGTTTGCCCAAGTGTTTTCAGTATCAAAATTGATACCAGACCCTCCTAGGATTCTTTCAATTGCAGTCAGTCAGTGAACAAAAAATGCAGGGTGTATCCTACAAGTGTTGGGGAGGGAGGTTGTAGCACAACAGGGAAGGCTTCCTGGTCTATCTGAGTCCTGCTGTGGCAACCATTGGGCACCTCAGTGAGCATGGTGGTCCCCCTCCATGATGAGAAGGTAGGAATTTCCTAATATGAGAGAGTCAGAGGCATGCAGAATCCTGGGAGTAAGCATGGGGATTTTGTTCATAGAGAGAGGAGATGGAAGAGACAGCTGTGTGCTGAGGCTGAGTCTCCACAGAGCAGGAGGTTTAGGAATGGCCTGTGAACCGGCCTCAAATGACAGGGTTTGGGAGCTTTAGAAGGCTTTCAGCAGGGACCAGTAGGAACAATATGAAGACTTTGAAAAAACCACTACAGGGCTCACATGAAGAACTTGTTGGGGAAGACAAATGCCCAGCACTGAGAAAGGGAAGTGGACACAAATTCCTGCCCCTAAACAAGAACTTATTTCCAATTGATCCCGATCAGGAAAGGGAAAAACAGTTTTCTTCAATAGAGTGTCACTGTACATATCAGGTACATTCTATGGCTGGCCACATGCTCGGGAGCAGTTGGCCAACAGGAGACTTTCTCCATGGATTTGGTTTTGGTTTGATATTTTTTTGTTTGTTTGATTTCTTTCTCTTAGGTTTGTTGTTGTAGTTGTTTCTGTAGCTTGTTTTGCTTTGTTTTGTCTTGAAAGAAAGTGTGGGAGGGAAAAGAGCATGAGATTGAGTGGAGAGCGTCGGGGAGAAGTTGGGGAGAGACATGCTCAACTTATATTATATGAAAATAATTTTTTAAAATTAAAGAAAAAGAAAAGACTGTATTGAGGAGTAAAACAGAGGCAAAGGGTAGGTTGTAGCCCACAGTCAGGACAAATCTTTGTCACCCGCCAGTCCCACAGCCACTCAGACCCAACCAAGTAAACACAGAGACTTCTATTAGTTACAAACTGTATGGCTGTGGCAGGCTTCTTGCTAACTGTTCTTATAGCTTAAATTAATCCATTCCCACAAAACCATACCCTGCCTTGTGGCTTGTGGCTTACCAGCATCTTTTCATGCTGTTTGTCAGGGTGATGGCTGGCAGTGACTCCTTCTGCCTTCCTGTTCTTTAATTTCTCCTTTCTATTAGTCCTGCCTATACTTCCTGCCTAGTCATGGCCAGTCAGGTTTTATTTATTGACAAATCAGAGCAACTTGACATACAGACCATCCCACAGCACAGCCAAATACAGATCATCTCAGACACCTGCACTCAGGCCCTTGGTCCTAATCATCCTCTATTTGGACCTGCTGGGTAAAGGTACAAGGAACTCAAGAACGGGCTGCCACAGGACATACAGAACATCCCACAGCACTCCCCCGCCTTTTTTTTTTTTTTTCAAAAAAATAGGTTTTATCCTTAACAAAGTAAAATTACATATAATTTGGGAATTTGGGTGTAGCTTTTCTTACTACTCCCTGCTGGAGGGGGGTGCTGTATCTTATGGGGATACAAAGAAAATTTTAGAATTATGGAATAGTCCATGAGGTGTATTGTCTGAGCCAGTTGCCTTCAGTCCGTTCTGGGTGTTGGATCATCTGGGCCATGGTGTCATCGGAGACCTTTCAGGGGGTCTTGGCTGGTCAAACCTGATGTATCTTAATCTGGAACAAATCCATAGCCTCTTGCTTTCTGTGAAAACAAAAGCAGAGTCTCCTTTCCAAAGTAACACATCCTTATATCCAAATTTTGAATTCAAGGAATCTTTAATATATACATATTGGTTTAACTCAACATCTTTTACGATCAAATGTTTTTCTGCAGTTAAAAATCTCAAAGACAATATAATCCAGACTCTCTGTGTGATATCCATCTTTACATGGCTTATTTTTTTATGTTACTTTTACTTTCTCTATAAAGACTTTATTTTTTTAAAACTTTCTATTTCTTTATATAACTGTCTATGTTACTTTTCCTCTCTCTTTCAAGCCTATGTACATTTTTACACACATTGTAAAGCATTTAAAGTCTTATTCCATCTGAATCTGTCTTATTGTGAATCTATTGCTTTAAACTGTGGCATTTGTAAGCCTAAACAGCACTATGGCTCCTGGCTCGCCCACCTCAGCTTCCCAACATGGCGGTGGTAGTTTAACGCCAGCTCTGGGAGATAGTGTGGATCTATGCTTTTATCCAAGCAGTGTGTAGCCCAGAATCCTCTTTTTTTTTTTTTTTTTTTTTTTTTTTTGTACTAGCAAAGGCTAAATCCACCATGCAGCTTAATGTGCCACTTGCAGGGCCTCTTTCCCACCATAAGGCAGATCGAGCGCACACGCTAGGAACGCAACAGTTGCTCAAACCTGCAACTGCCACTCATTTGAAAGAGACAGTTAGGAAGCTGTTTTTAGCTCCGTTTTAGAATCTTTTCTCAGGTTTTAGGTGGAAACTCTCGCCAACACGTTGAGTGCCAAATGTAGATGTAACCAACCATCTTATTAAATAATAAACACAGAACCTATGTAAAAGAGAAAGCCAAGAGGTCAGAGCTCAGAGCTAAAATCTTACCCTTCCTCCTGTGGTGCTCCTACCTCTCTGAAAGAGACCTACTTCCTGTGTGTTTGTCTTTAGATAGTCTTTCTGTTCTGCCTTCTCATTGGTTGTAAACCCAAACACGTGACTGCCTCGTCACTGCCTGTAAGTAAAGCCATCCAGGTCTTAAAGGCGTATGTCTCCAATGCTGGCTGTATCCGTGAACACACAGAGACTTACCTAGCTCTGCATACCAAGTGCTGGGATTAAAGGCATGCGCCACCACCGCCTTGCTCTTGCTATGGCTCTAATAGCTCTGACCCCAGGCAACTTTAGTTATTATCATACAATTAAAATCACATTTCAGTACAAATAAAATACCACCATAGTCGGTGGAGATGCTGATGCAGAACTGCTGGCAGAGATGATGGGCTCCTGACCTGGGCTGAAAGGAAGGACATCGGTGAGGGTCATGAGCAGTAGAGTGGTCAGGAGAGGGAATGACAACAGGGGAAGAGAAGACTGAGGATGTCTAGAAGTCTCTTTCATATTTCTACTGCCATGAAAAGCAATTCCCACCTTAACCATTGTCTTGCTGGTTAGCATATGAGTGGTGCCTTATTTCGGACTTTTGTGAATAGTGGTTGGAAATTTCATCTACATGTCTTTACCTGAGCATGTGTTTCTATGTGCCTTTGTGTTTTAAACATTGTTTCAGAACTGTAGTTAACATATGTATTGAGGGGCAATGCATTAAGTGTGTTCAACGTTAGGAAGCACAGCCAGGCACACACTAAGGGGATCATTTTAATGTACTCTCGCATCGGATCCAGTTACTCTTGTCAACACTAGATATCTGTGACTGTGGCCATGCTGGTAGGTGTGTGGTGATGTGAGATGGAGAACAGGCGGGTGGGCATTGGCACTGTGGTGTTCTCCTGCAATATCCAGATGAGTAATGGTGCTGAGGACCTGAGCCTCATCAGTGCTCACTAGACAGCTGCCTTGTGAAATGCCCTTTAAATATTGTTCACTGTTCCATTGGAGCATCTGTTGTTATGTTTGTGCTTTTCTAATCTTTTCTATAAATATTTTGAGTACTCACTTTGCTTATGCTAGATTATTATTTTTCCCTCCATGGAAAGTGCTCTTTTAAAGAAGTCTTACCTTTGTTTCCCTTAAAATGATTGATATATTTATCAATTTGATTTCAAAAATTGGTTGCTTTAGATTAAACTCAAGTCCTAAGTACACCCAGAATTGATTATCTGTGTGCAGAGGGAGGTAGGAGTAAACAGGGAAGAAATGATTTTGCTGCTCCCTTTTCCACATAGTTCATCAGCCTTCCCTGGGAAGACTCCAGTGTCTCCAGTGCATTGCACATGTGAACCTCTGTCATTACTGTTAGTTATTTAGCGGCACTCTTACCCTGCGAGGAAATGTCATGAAACACGACAGAATTCAACCAAGAGTTTTATTAAGATAGGAAAGAGAGACAGACGTGACAGGCCTGTGAAAAGACATGGGAATAAAGATGGAGTTGGAAACATGGCGCAGGCTTATAAAGTCTGGCGACACCTTCGCACACAGGCCCATGTGGCTCTTCCACACATGCGCGTAGATCACATGGTTGGGCTATGTGCTTTATACAACCACGCAAAGCCATGGGGTCCTGGTCCTGCGAAATGTTTTGACCTGGAAATGGCTAGGCTGAAGTCACTAGGTCCACTGGTTATGTGCAAACATGAACAACCATGGGTGCTGTTGTGAATCCCTATCATCCCGGACTCTTGTTTGTTTGTTTGTTTGTTTTAAATAGCAGATGAGTGGGGATAGGGTGTTGGTTCTCTCAAACACTGCTTCCGGCTGAATGATGGGTGTTAGTTGGCTCTTGGGGAAAAGGGGAAAGTGGTTTCTGAAGTCCTGGGATGATGATGGGAGTCCTGGAATGAAGTTCTGCCGGCCCCTTGTTCTGCAGCTGTCCATCCTTTGTGGTGTGGCTGGGAGCCTCTTGTCTGACAAGATACTGGTAACAGAGAAAAAGCTTAGAGAAAAAAGAATCATTATTACTTTTCTTTGGAGTTGATATTTATCTGAGGTAGATCTGGCCTTAGTACTCTACTTATTTTTTACCTGAGACAAGCCTTATTAGAGGTAGTTTATTTAAGACACCTGTTCCCTTCATTAGTTTAGCATTTAGGAAATGCATGTGATCAGTTGCTGAGTATTGAACAATGATAGACTGTTATATTACATTTTTTCTTACCACCTGGATATCTCTGATCGTCCTTTTGCCCCCAGCTCTGTGTGGCCCTAGTTGGGAAAAGAAGGGGTGATACCTTATTCCTCTGGAATTGGTGAGAAGGGAGTGGTTCCTGAGGTCCTCTGGAGCTTGAGAGTACAAGGCCCTGCTTGTTTTACTGTATATGAAGAGAGATTTTCCTGGGATGGAGGTGAGAGAAAAGGTTTTAGATGAGACAGGTGGACCCAGTTAGGAAGCCCTTGAGTTTAGCAGCTGTAGGAGTCACAAGAATTACCTTGAAGGGTCCCTGCCACTTAGGGGGAAGGGGTGAAGGGGGCTGGCCTGGAGGGAAGAGAAGAACCTGATCCCCATGTGGACTGGAGGTAGGCAATTATTGTCACATGGCTGAGGTAAGGAATAATCTGTAAAGCTCCATAGCATAGACCTTAGGTGACATAAAAGGGGCATTAACAGACTATCTAGAACAGTTGGAAGGTCAGATAAAAGACCTGGTGTTAGAACTGGCCTTCCATACATTAGTTCAAATGGAGAAATTGAAAGAGGCTTTTTAGGAAGAGCCCAGAACCTGAGAAGAGCTAGAGGCAATAATCTTACCCAGTCAAGGTGAAGTTCCTGTGACATCTTAGTAAGAATAGTTTTTAAAGACAGGTTGGTAGGATCCACTTTTCCTGAGGATTGAGGATGGTATGGGATATGAAAATGCCAAGAATGTTAAGAGCCTTAGTTAGTGTCTGAGAAATCTGAGAGGTGAACTCCAGACCATTGTCAGACTGAAGGGAAGCAGGACCCCAAACCGAGGAATAATTTCTTGGAGAAGGAGGTCTGCAAAACATGCCAACCATGGGGGCTGTTGTGAATCCCTATCAATTTCTCATGGGACTGTATGTGTGAGGGCCTGTGTCTGAATGACATGTGTTCTCTCTTCATCTAATTCGTTCTCTCTCTCTCTCTCTCTCTCTCTCTCTCTCTCTCTTTTTGGCTTTTCGAGACAAGTTTTCTCTGTGTAGCTTTGCACCTTTCATAGATCTCGCTCTGTTGACTGGCCTCAAACTCACGAAGATCTGCCTGCCTATGTCTCCCGAGTGCTGGGATTAAAGGCGTGCCCCACTACAGCCTGGCCTAATGTTTACTATATTTTGCATATGTTTGTCCTGTGTGTGTGTGTGTGTGTGTGTGTGTGTGTGTTCAGAGACTGATTGGGGATCCTTCCTCAATTGCTCTCACCTCATTCATTGAGACAGTTGGCCCCAGAGCTTCTCATTTCAGTTGGTGTAGCTGGGAGGCTCTTACTGTGAGGATCTCAACTCTCCCTTCCCAGGGATGGAATGAGAATGTGAGACTGCATGCAACATGTCATGTGTTACATGGTGTTTCCAGGAGTTCTTTGAGAGGCTTTAGATATTCATCATAGTCCTGAGACATGGGTGTCATCAGCCTCATTTGATAGATGAAGAGACTGGGGTTCAGTAACTTGAGAAGTGTGCATGGAAACTGAAGAGTGTGCTCAGAACCCACACCCAGCCTTTCTTTTTTTAATTAAAAAGTACTATTTTTTTTATTTTAGGTGTATGGGTTTTTGCCTACATACATGTTTGTGCACCATGTCTATCTCTTGCCTGTGGAGATGAGAGGAAAGGGTCAGATCCCCTGGAACTGGAGGCACAGGCAGCTCTGAACAAGCTGGTTCCCTGGACAACAGTCAGTTTGCTACACTAACTTTGAACCATCTCATAGCCGTAATCTGCCCTTTCTCCCTCTATAGCTGACATGTGTTCAGGTGACACATAAATGAATGTGATTATCTTATTAGCCCCACCATGTGGATGATCAGAAGGCAGAACCAAAGCTGGGTTTCAAAGAGTTTATCCTGCTTGGCTTCTCCAGTGACCCCACAACCAACAGCATCCTCTTTCATTTTGTTCTTCTCATCTACCTATTGCTCAGTCCTTGGCACTGGGCTCATCATCATGCAATGAATCTGCCTGGACACAAGCTGCACACTCCCATGTACTTCTTCCTCTGTATACTTGCCCTGTTGGATATGTGATCTTGTCACCACACATGCCCCAGATGTTGGTGCATCTTGTTGCTCACTCTAGACCATCTCTTTGCTGGCCTGCTGGCTAACAATGATGTGTTTGGTTCTCTGGCTGCTACTGAAAGCACCTTGTTTGTTGTTATGGCTTATGACGATTATGTGCCATTTTGCTACCCACATGCGTTATACTGTAATCCTCAACTGGGGACTGGTGCTACAGTTGGGCAGCTGGGTCCTGTGTCTCTGTGGGTTTCTCATCTGTTTTGTTACATTACTTTCTTCACCAATGAGTCCTGCCATTGTGGGCCCAACAAGGTCAACACACATTCTGTGAGGGCACCTGCAGTGCGTAGGCCTGGCTTGTATGGATACCCACATCATTGAGAATGGTGGACAGCTCTGAGTGTTTTTTATGGGTATTGATTTCATTTCCCCTCATTGTGGCCTCCTATGTTCAATATTGCCATGGCAATTATGGAGATCATCCACCAGGGCCGCTGTAAAGGTTTTCTACCTGTGTACCCACCTGACTGTGTTACACTCTTCTAATGTTCCATCTACTTACATTACATTAGGCGCCCAATCGAGCCTACTCCCCTGAGCGAGACATAGCAGGTTCACTCTTTTACAATGCTTCACAGCCTTGCTTCAACCCCATGGTCAATCCTGAGAAACAAAGACATTCAATAAGAGGGCATTTCTCAAGGTGATGGGCATGGTAAGGGTAGATTATCACCCACAATCCCAGGGGAAAGTTGGAGTGATAATCCCTTTTTGGTACAGGACAAACATCTTTATTTAATTAGCTATCCTATGCATTTGACCAACATAAGCACTTGATAACTTAGGTAAATCCACTGTGAAACCAAGGTGGCTATCTTGATTGACAGGCTACACAAGGTAACAATTCCAAAAACCGCAGTATCCTACTCGATCATTGCTGCAAAGAACCATTTTTTGCTCTTCCTCAGCTGTAGCTTGGGAATGACCTTCTGAACTTTCACATCCATACCCTGAAGTAGAAATTTTATCTCCCAAACATGATCACCCTAGAACAGAAGGAGAGGAACAGTGGACAAACTCAATGACTCAGCTCCAAGAGTGACCTGCTTCTCTGTCACATGATGTCTTTGGCCAAAGAACGTAGTATGGTCAGCTGACAGCAGCAGGTGGAAGTTTTTGTCTAGACAGATGGTAATACAAAATTCTGTGTCCGTGGTCTGTATGTGGCTGCTCTAACTTGAAGGCAGCAGTAGTATTCACTTATGTAGCCGGGAAATATTTTTAAGAAAAATCACAGCAATAACCCTAAACAAACACAAAACATGCTAATTGGATAGCATGACAGTAGAGACAGCAGAAGGCTGAAGACCTATATGCCTAACACAGTGTTGTGTTGTCAATGACAGAAGTGAGTTGAATAGATTGTGGAACAGCAAGTAATATAACTCAGAGACACACTTCACACATGATCAGTGTGGTCCTATGGGGAAAGATGATGACCTCATCTGTCAAAGACATCTAGAATGAAGAAAGCTGGATTCTTCTGCAGAGCGTCCCATTTTCTCCTCACAGGCAGAAGCCAAGGGCATGTCCAACTGTTGACTATGACTGCTGGCTCCCTTTCTACCCTTTCCTGGTGGTTGGGTATGGATTAACTCGTCATCTTCAGAGTAGCTCTTACCTGACTCAATCAGCAGATTCCTTCTCTCATTTAGTACCGTGATTAATCTTTCCTAAGGGCCTCAGGCCCACCATTTTTATTCTGGGTCACATTGTTGTATAGTTTATCTCATTACTATTGTTTAATATATAGTTTTTTTTTTTAGAATTCTCGCATTTCCTAGACTATCAGGAACTGTTCACATTCCTGAAGACAGCCTTTAACATTCAATATTTCTTGCATTCTCCTCTGCAGTGCTGTGATTACAGATGGGCACCATACAGAGGAAAATTTTTTGCTTTTTGATGATGTCCTTGTGTTATAAAAGTTTTTCTTTGATATAATACAATCAATATAATTTAAAATATAATAAAGATGGATTTACTTAGGTAGCCCAATCTCTCTGGAACTTAATGCAGACCAGGCTGGCATCAAATGCAGCATCCTTCAATCTCTGACCTAAGTAGTGCTAGAATTAAACATATCCTTCCACCACCTGACCAAGCAATTTTGTTCTTGGTCATTTTGAAGTAGAACAAAAATTATTTCTTTGATCCAATTATATGAATTTACTACCTGGTGTTTTTTTAAAGTTACTTTTAAGATTTTGATCCTTTCTGAATGAATTATTTTTGTATGATATATTGCAAGGGCCATTTACAATTCATTTTATGTGGATATTCTATGTATGCAGTAGACTTCCTCTTCAGACTTTTCTTGAACCACCAGCCTTCAAACAATGACAATGGAGCCTTATTATTGATTATGAAGTTTGGCTTAGCTTAAGGTTTGTTCCTAACTAGCTCTTATAGTCTTAAATTAATTGATTCTAATTAATGTAAACTCTGCCATGTGAGTTTTACCTCTCTTGCATTGGTATGTTGACTTGCTCAAGCATCTTGCTTGGCATCAACCTCATGAGCCTAGATTCATCCCAAAGTTCCTCTCTTTCCCCAAAAGTTTTCTGCAATTCTCCCGCTGACAAACTATGTATAAAAAAAAAAAAAAAAAAAAAAAACAATCAGCTCTTTAATTAGCAATCAGAAGGCACTTTTACATGAGGCGATCAAATTATCCCACATTTCCCCCTATTTGTCTAAATGAACAGGCAAGGGTGAACTCTAACACAAGTAAAACTTTATACAATAAGAACAATTGTTAAATGAAATTACATTTACATGTCCAGTCTGTAGTATTTTAGCAAATTCAGAGACATTATTCTATCCTAATCTTTTTACCTAAAATACATCTATCATAATGAATTACCTAAAAATAATCTCTTTAGAAACTTAAGACAATTTTCTTGAAAAACAACATGAGCTTTTAAGTCTCCTCAACCTCATAAACTTTGTACCCCTTTTGTAAGTACTTTTTGGAAATAATAGTAACAAAGAAAAAACATGGTAATAACTACTCGTAATAAAAAGGTTAAATATCTAGTCTCAACCCCATCAGAGACCCAAGGGAGATAAAATTTTATCTGATAATCTAAAATGAAGAGCAAACATATCTAAACTATAGAAATGAATGGACAACTGGCTGTGTGAACAAAGTCACCCAAGGTTCCTCCTGCAAACTTGGGCAGATCCATTTTGGGCCTATAGCCTAGACTATCTGACAAACTTTTCTGTGAAGCAGGAATTTTGAAGGCTGTCCTGGCCTTGTCTTGGCAAAGTTTTGGTAGTCACATCTTTTTTGTGTCCTGCTATCCAATTTGGACAGCATAACCTGTGAGCAGTTGAGGCAAGGAAAATTTTTGCTGAGTGGGCTAAATTTGCCCACAATGAAAGCAAACTCCATAGGAGATTCTTCAATGCCCATTATCTTTTGAAGTAGATTGGTGCTGCCAAGAGCAGATATATCGCCGTTGTATAAAAGCCTTATGCTATGAAAAAGCATCTGAAATGCCATTAAGTAAGGCTCTTTGAAGTGTTTTGAAGACCACCTACCTATCTAAAATATTATCTCTGTTTTGAACCCTGAAAACAACCTAACATGACTCCAAGTTGATTTGTTATAGATGACTAACCACTAACACTGTATTTAATTAGTACTCTTAAATAGTTTTGTAAATAACTTTCAAGACTAGAACTATACATTACAATTTTTTTAATGAGCTGCATAGGCACAATACCTTAAACAATGGTCGAAACACACAGTATGCTAAAACATAATAACCTGAAATTTGTCTTAATATATTAAAAATTCCTTATAACAGAATAGAAACATATATGCAGTATATTCTACTTTAAATTTCATCAAATAATACAAAAATACATACCCAATGTAAAATATTCTGTGATTTAATCGCTTTTGCTTCTGTTTAAAAGTAGATTCAGAAAACTCCACCGTTTTATTCTACCATTCCTATGTCCCCTTTTTTATCTTTTTAGAGGGAGATCCCTGATATCTAATGTGGTTTTTAGTTTTACCTAACCATCGACCAACAATAACTTGCAACCAACTCCCCTAAACAATGATTAACATCCACAAACATCAAACGACAAAACTGTAAGTTGGTTGTTTTTCTCTTTTCTTTGGCTCTCTTGTTTTTGGTCTCTGAGGACCCTCTACCCAGCTTTCATAAATTCACAGAGTC
The DNA here is from genome assembly GCF_004664715.2 of Peromyscus leucopus. Taxonomy (NCBI): domain Eukaryota; kingdom Metazoa; phylum Chordata; class Mammalia; order Rodentia; family Cricetidae; genus Peromyscus; species Peromyscus leucopus. Next base: position 120,286,901 of record NC_051064.1, on the reverse strand, counting down.
TTGTTATTACTTATAAATGCCCAGAACTTAAGCTTGGCTTATTCTAGCCAAACTTTTCTTACTTAATTATCGCCATCTAACTTTTGCTCTGGGATTTTTCTTTTCTTACTTCTGTACATCTACTTTCACTCTTACTCGCATGGCTGGCTGTGTGCCTGGGTGGTTGGCTTCCCAGCTCCTCTCCTCCTTTTCCTCTCCTTCTTTCATATCCCAAGATTTTCCTTACTATTTATCCTTCTTGTTGCCAGCCATCTTTCTCCTCCTGCCTTGATAATTGGCTATTCAGCTCTTTATTAGACATCAGGGTGTTTTTTAGACGAGCCACAGTAAAACAATTTTCACAGAGTTAAACAATGCAACATAAAAAAGTAACAAAACCTTTCTTGCAGGCTGAAGAATATATCATAGAGTCCAGCTGTGTAATTAAACTAACTTTGACTGGCCAGGTCTGTTCAAAAAAGCAATGCCATTTTATTATGAATATTTGGTGTTACCCTCAGCCTTTAATATTTCATCTGTCTTCTGCTATGAAATCCTTGTGTGCCAGACTATTGGTAAACAGTTCAGTCCAGATCTGCTTACCCACTAAGTTACTAAATGCCCTGTCTGACTTAAGAGGCAAGCTGGCAGGAGACAAACCCTGTGCTAATGAAGCTCAGACCATTCCCGTCTCTTGAAGAGGCCAGTGTTTCTAGAGCACTTTGACTGAAAATAAAGAGGTTTTTTACATACAGGTGAGCAGGTAGACACACATTCCTGAAGAGGCAGGGAAACAAGGTGCCCCAGGGAAGAAGGGCAGGTATTTTCTGTTAGACAGAGAGAGAACAGCATGGGGAAGAGAAAGAGAAGGATGACGAGGTTTCAACAGAGGGTAAGCAGATCTGAAGTAGAGTTTTCTGAGAGCCAGGAGTAGAGAGTAGCAAGAGATGGAGACAGAAGATAACAGCAGGTGAAGATGAGGTTAAAGCATAGAGTTAGTCATTAGCTGGCTATGAGCTAGGGATCTAGAAAGAACTGGTAGTTTATGGAGCAAATTTCATTCCAGAGAAATAAAGTAGACTGATATAGAGCTTGTAATGTCTAGAGTTTCCTGCTCGGAATGCTGTGAAACTAATAGCCCCTTTTAAAAAAATTTTTTGATGTAATTTTTGTCTTAGAGAATAAGTTACAACATAAGAACATAGTGTATGTAGATTGTTTTTCCCTGATATCCCACGCTGGACATAGCAAAGGCCCCCTTGGAACTAGGTAATCAATAAACCTTAAAATACTCATGTGAGTGAATGCCATTCCAGTCCTTTGATTCTGGAAATCCAACCATTGAGGCTTCAGCAACTGTCACACCTACAGGCAGGGCCATAAGGGAGGTGCCAGGACACCTGAGATTAGGTGGGCCAGCATGCTCTTTGTTCCTGGACCCTAGACGGTGGAGCTGATGAGCAAAGCTCCAGAGAATCACCGCTGGCCTCGATAACCTTTCCCCAGACCCCAACAACCTACCTTGTCCTTTTTTGGTAAGTTACTCACTAAATAAATCTTTCCTTTTAACTACCGTGAGTGTCGCATAGTAAGTCAACCAATATCAGTCAGTTGGTAGAGCATGAGACTCTTAAATCTCAGGGTCCTGTGTTCATCTCTAAAGATAAAAAAGTCATAAAACAAAGATGCCAGGAAATTGGGACACCATGAAAAGACCAAACCTAAGAATAATAGGATAGAGAGAAGAATACCAACTCAAAGGCAACAAGAAAATATATTCAAACAAAATCATAGGAGAACACTTTCCTACCTAAAAAAGAAATACCTATGAAGATACAAGACAGCTTACAGAAACCAAGTAGGCTGGATCCAAAAAATGTCCCCTTGCCAGATAATATCAAAACATAAACACACAGAACAAAGAAAAAATATTAAGAAGCTACAAGGAAAAAGACCAAGTAACTAATAAAGTGCAGACCCATCAGAATAACACCAGCCTTCTCAATAGAGACTATGAAAGCTAGAAGGTCCCCCCTGGAAAAAACAAAAAAATTTCCCTTAAAATGGCCGCCAAAGACCCACTTTTATAGGAAAGAAAAACCCAAGGATTGCCAACGCAGACTATTATACCAGCAAAACTCTCATCACCATAGCGGAAGTAAACAAAATATTCCAGGAAAAACCAGATTTAATCAATAACCTGTCCACAACCCAGCCCTACAGAAAAGCCACTAGAAGGGAAAATCCTAACAAAGAAAGCTAACACATCCATGAAAAATCAAAGCAATTAGATAATCCGACACCACAACATACAACCACAGAAAGGACAACACAACACACCACAAAAAATAACAGTAAATAAACAATCAACTGGGTATTAATATCGCATCATATCAAGTCTCACTCACCTGTAAAAAGACGCAGGCTTAACAGAATGGATAAGAAACAGGACCCATCCATCTGCTGCATACAAGAACACACTTTACTTCAAAGACAGACACACCTCCGAGTAAAGGGTGGGAAAAGGCTTCCAAGGCAAGATGGAACCAAGAAACAAGCTGGTTGTATCTATCCTAAATATCTAAAAAAATAGACTTCAAACTAAAATAAATCAAAAGAGATCCAGGATGGACATTAAATATTCATCACAGGAAAAATCCACCAAGATGAGTTCTTGATTCTAAACTTATGCCTCCAAATACAAAAGCACCCACATTTCATAAAGAACATACTAAAGTTTAAATGCACATCAAACCCAACAATTAGTAGTGGAGATTTTAACACATCCATCTCACCAAACAGACAGATCTAGCAGACTGAAACTTAACAAAGAAATAAAGGACTAACAGATGTTATAACCAAATGGAGCTTATAAGATTTCAACAGAACATTCCATCCTAACATCAAAAGATATAACCTTTTTCTCAGCAAACTCATGGAACTTCTCAACAATTGACCACATGCTTGGACACAAAACAAATCTCACAGATACAAAAAATTGGAAAACCTCCTGTATCTTATCAGAATATCACCATGCCCTTAAAGTTAGACTCAACAACAACAAAAATTATAGAAAACCCAAAAACTGCAATGGAACTGTAATAAATTCCACCTGAAACATAATGGATCAAGGAAAATAAGGAAATGAAATTAGATTTCCTCCGAATTCAATTGAAAATGAAAAGTCAACATATCCCAAACTTATGGGACCTATGAAAAGGAGTCAAAGAGGAAAAATTTTATAGCTCTAAATGCACACATAAAGAAGATGAGCAATTACCCTGATACCAAACCCACAAAATGCAACCAAGAAAGAACTACAGACCAAATCTCCCTCATGAACATTGAATGCAAAAAATACTCAACAAAATATTGGGACCGAATTAAGAATACATCAAAACAATTATCCACACGACCAAGTAGGATTCATCTCAGGGTGCAAGGTGGTTCAACATACGAAAATCAGCTCTATATAATACACCAATATAAACAAACTGAAGGAAAAAAAAACACATGATCATCTCATTAGATGCTGAAAAGCCTTTGACAAAATCCAACACCCTTCATGAATAAGGTCTTAGAAAGATAGGAATACAATGAGGAAACCTTTCTAACATAATAAAGGCAATTAATAGCAAGCCAACAGCAAACATCAAATTAACAGAGAGAAACTCAAGGCAAATAACCATAAATTAAAGGAACAAGACAAGGCTGTAGTCCACTCCTCCATATTTCTTCAATATAGTACTAAGAAGTTCTAGCTAGAGCAATAAAAAACAAAAGGCGATCAAAGGCGATACAAATTGGCAAGGCCAGAAGTCAACTTTCCACTATTTGCAGATGATATGATAGTATACATAATGACCCCACAACTCTACCAGGGAACTCCTACCAGCTGATAAACTCCTTAAGTAAAGTGGAGGATTACAAGACACTCAAAAAATCAGTAGCCCTCCAAACACAAATGATAAAAGGGTGAGAAAGAAGTCAGAGAAACATCACCCTTTCACAATATGCCACAAATGATGTAAAATTCCTGGATAACACTAACTAATCAAGTGCAGGACCTTTTGATAAGAACTTTAAAGATCTTAAGAAAGAAATTGAAGAAGATATCAGAAATGGATAGGATCTCTCATGCTCATGGATAGGTATGGATTAACATAGTAAAATGGCAATATTACAAAAGCATTTCTACAGATTCAGTGCATCCACATCAAAAATCCAACACAATTTCTTCACAAGACTTGGAAAGAAAAAATACTCAACTTCATATGGAAAACAAAAAGACCCAGGAATAGCTAAAAGAATTCCATACGATAAAGCAACCTTTGGAGGCATAACCATCCCTGCCTCAAACTCTAACTATATGAGCTATAGTAAATAAAAACAGCTGGCACTGGTATAAAACCGACATACGGACCCAATGGAATTTGAATTGAAAGACCTGACATTAATCCATGCACCATATGAACCCACTGGTTTTTTACAAATGGGGGGGGAGCCAAAACTATACAAGGAAAAAAAAAGTATCTTCAACAAATGGTGCTGGCATAACTGGATCTCAATATGTAAAGATTACAATAGACCATATCTGTCACATACACAAAACTCAAGTCCAAGTGGATCAAAGACCTGAACATAAATCCAGTTTCACTAATTAATAGAAAAGAAGTAGGAAGCACTCTTGAACGATTGGTACCAAAGATATTTTCCTAAATTATAACAACCACAGTACAGACCCTGAACACAACAATAAAATAAATGGGAACCTCTCACAAATTGAGAAGCTTTTGCAGGGCAAAGACAAGTCAATAGACAAAAAGACAGCAACAGAATGGGAAAAGATCTTCAACCAACCCACATTGCAGAGCATTGACTCCACAGTATATAAGAACTCAAATGAAACTAGACATCAAAATACTGAACAGTCCACTTAAAAAATGGGCTAAAGAGCTAAACAGAGAATTCACAAATACAAGAATCACAATGGCTGAAGACATTTAAAGAAATGCCACATCCTTAATCATCAGAGTAAATGCAAATCAAATGACTCTGAGATAGCCCTTACACCTGTCAGAATCGCTACGATCAAAACACCAATGACAGTCACGTTGAGAGTGATTGTGGAGGCAAAGGAACCTCTCCACTGTTTGGGGGGAATGTAAGCTTGTAACAACCACTGTGGAAATCAGTATGGCTAGTTTCTCAGAAAATTAGGAATTGAACTACCTCAAGACCAGCCATCGCACTCTGGCTATACCATAAGGAAATGCTGATTCATACCATAAAGATATGCCTCAGCTATGTTTCATACAGCACTATTTTGTAATAGCCAGAACCTTGGAAACAACTAGATGCCGTCAACGAGAAAGAATGGATGAAAAAAATGTGGTACAATATACACAAAGAGTACTACTCAGCAGAGACAAACAATGAAAGCATGAAATTTGCAGGCAAATGATGAACTAGAAAATCATCCCTGAGTGAGGTAACCCAAACCCAGAAACGACAGCTGGTATGTACTACTCATAATGGATGCAGATGTAAAATAAAGAATATCAGACTACAACTCATAGACCATGGAGGCTAATACTAATATAGCATGAGGTTCCTAGGATGACTGTGGGTCTTTAAAATTCGGTTTTACTCAAATTATTGAAAAAAATAGCCAATGAATGGAAACACAGTGAACTATGAACCAAAGGCTGAGGGCCCCCAGCTGGAATCAGACACTCTGAATAGGTGGAGGCAGTTGATTGGCTTGATCAGTTTGAGAGGCAACTAGGCAATGGGACCAAGTCGTGCTCTTTTGCAATGAGTTGTCTGTTTGAACTGGAGCTTATGCCAGGGACACTTGCTCAGTCTGGGAAGGAAGAGACTGACCTGCCTGGACTGATCTACAGGTTGAATCCGCAGTCCTCGGGGGAGGATTGCCCTGGAGGAGGTGGGAATGGGGCGTTGGGCTGGGGGTAAGGGAGGGTGTAGGAGCGGGGAGAATAGGGGAACCCATGGCTGATATGTAGAACTGAATGGTATGTAAAATAAAATAAAAAAACAAACAAACAAAACAAAAAAGAAATAAATATCACCTACAATATAAAAAAAGAAAATAAAAACCAACAAACGAATAATAAATAAAATTCAAACGTAGATAAAAAAGATAAGAATACATACTCTATCAAGATGATAATAGAAGATTAATTAAGTATTAATTTTGAAACAATAAAAAATAAATAGAAACATTTGAAAATTAAAACACAACAACCCATTTTACTAAGTTAAAAAAAAGGGAGAACTAGGGACCATCATTCCCTCCACATTCTATTCTTTCCCTTGTTTTTATATATTTTATTTATTTATTTATTTATTTATTTATTTATTTATTTATTTATGTATTTGGTTTTTTCGAACAGGGTTTCTCTGTGTAGCTTTTTAACAGTGGATTCTGCTGGAGTTTTATCGGTGGATTCTGCTGGAGGATCTGATGCAGTATAAGCGACTGGAGGGCTTCCCATTGCAAATCACCCTCTGGAGCAATGGAAGGAAATTCTACAGCACGTGGAAGAAGACCCGATCTAGTGTCGGTGTGGCCCCGACCTTTGGTTATGTCTTCTCAGGACAATGAGGTCCTCTTGGATTCCTAACACTGAATGTGACCTGTGGCTGCTGCTGAAGCCGCCAACATGACAGAGACTAAATGGGTCCATCAATAGAAAAAAATCTAACCCTTTGATACCAATGAGATGAGAAGCCAATATGGCCAGCTTTAATCAAGCATTAATGTAAGCCTAGGAAACTCTAGCGATGAGATTGGATTCTCAGAAGTTGCTGCCAGCCACAGTCATGGCTTCGGATCAACGAAAAATGGGCCTTGGCGGTTCGTGTTCCTGGAGTTGTATCATGCAATGGATGTCCACGACAAATCAGAAGAGAATCTGACATTGATACTGCCGCTGTGCTTGTTATAACAATGGTGCAACCGCTTCTACTGTTTTGGGATTACATTTATAATGCTTACTAACAGCTAGCACAATGCAGACCCTGGCAAAAAAGTAGCTAATTACAGTTATTAATCTTTCATTCTTACTGGGCATGATAAGATTTAATTCAGTAGTTATATACATCTTGATTTTGTCTTAGAGAATTATAAAATTATAAACTCAAGGTCCAGTTACTTTTGGGAATACTATCCTTACTGGCTATGGGTGGAGATAGGACCTCTATTGGTCTTTTCTGTATCAAACACACTGATTGCAAGCCATTGTCACTTTGAGATCTTTGGTAGATTAACATGCTGTTCACAACATGATGAGCAGTATGATAATGAGTATTCAGAGATGTAATACCTGGGGGGGCACTCAACCAACCTAAGACAGAGGACTGTGTGGCTGGCCAGGCATCTCCAATACGGGTAAGGTGACCCTGCTGTCGTCCAGCACAACCCATTCAGAAGCTCATTTTTTAAATAAAAGGGGGACCTACATGGGGTCTGACCCCTTTTGGGTAACTGTTGCCTTGCTTGCAGACCTTGACTTGATATCCTCCCAAAGCTAATTTCCTACCTGGTCGCACCTCCTGAAGCCTAAGGGAAGTCCTTGTCTGTTTATCCTGAATAATGGGCGTTAAAAGCTTAATGCAAGATTGTAAAAATCAGAGCGAACTTCTGCCCCCAGGTCCTCCATTGTGTGTAAGCCTGTAATTAAGACCTCCACTCCTTCAAGAAATGACATTCAACATTTAAATTATAACTATATACCATATAATATTGAATGAATACTGTGAATGTAATCATGAATACACAAATGTGATTAATATCATGACTGTT